>NC_086000.1:2658386-2958386 GCF_030014385.1 Trichomycterus rosablanca | reverse complement strand
TTCCTCCAGCAGGATTAACACCACTAATCATATGACCCAGCAGGAAGGAGCGCGCACGTGATGTACAGCGACTACGTACTGACGCAGGCCGGCTCTGCGTGCGCGCTCACGCCGCTGGTGACAGTTAGCAATCTAGCTATTAAGCGGAAACGAGTTTTTATTGTATTATTAAACTCGTAATAATAATGTTTTATAATGTTTTATATCAATAATGTTGTAGTTTGGGATTAAAATACACTCAGGGCCAGGTCGTGCCCCTTCCCCCTCGCAAAACTGTACATGCCACCCTCAGTAGATGTTAATCAGCCGTGCCCAGTGTTGAGGGATCATTAGATTTATTTCTGCCATCTATCACAAATACCAAAAAACAGAAGTAAAATGCACAAACGACAACAGACGTCATGTTCTCACGTCCAAGAAAAAATAAATAAGTAAAGAAGTACATGTACAGTAGCCGTAGAAATGACCAAACCAAGCGACAACCAAAGGTTATTATTTAGTAGTACTAGTACACTCTGTCATTACTTATTTATGACTGTACACCATAAAATTGTATGCAGATTTTAATTGCTTAAGTAAGATTACTTGGCAAAATCCCCAAATCCCAAATCGATCCTCCAAATCCCAAAATCTTGGGAGTGGCAACACTGGGCGTGCCTCCTTTTACCCCTTCGCATGACATTTCAAACCCAACTTTACAACTATTTTACATACTATTCTACATTCATTGTAGCACACTTGCAAAACAGTACATAAAAAGGTAGCTTCAAGCTAAGATGAAGCAATTATCAACAATGAACCCAGCAAATAAGTGACCTGGAAGTTCTGACTGGATTAGTCCTGTTACTGTGGAATGTTGTTCTCTATAGCAGTTTTAGTCAGGTCATTAAGATGGTCCTGTGACTTCGTCTATCATAAATAGGTTGTAATACGTATATAGATCCTTGATGTCCTTCTGTATTAATACAGTATCTATCTATCTGTCTGTCTGTCTGTCTTAGGTTCCTTAGCCCTGCTGCACATAAAAAGGGAAATATATATATACACCGATCAGCCATAACAGTAAAACCACCTCTTTGTTTCCACACTGTCCATTTTATCAGCTCCACTTACCATCTGTTTCTCTGCATGCTTTGTTAGCCCTCTTTCACCCTGTTCTTCAATGGTCAGGACCCCCACAGGACCACCACAGAGCAGGTATTATTTGGGTGGTGGATCATTCTCAGCACTGCAGTGACACTGACATGGTGGTGGTGTGCTAGTGTGTGTTGTGCTGGTATGAGTGGATCAGACACAGCAGTGCTGTTGGAGTTTTTAAACACCTCACTGTCACTGCTGGACTGAGAATCGTCCACCAACCAAATATATCCAGCCAACAGCACCCCGTGGGCATATATACATATAAATATACATATGTGCAGTACATCGCCTGCTGTGTAAAATCAGCCAGCATATCACTATTTCTCTCAAACTCTTAAGAGCTGTAAAAACAATGTTTATTTTTATCCCAAGAGACCATATACTTACTGTTCCTGAGATCCACTATACCTCTTTCTCCCCTCTTTTACATCAAGTGCACACATTTTCCACACTACTCGAAGGTGCTTCTGATAGGACGCAACCACTGAGCAGCGGAGAGATCTCATTGAGGTGACCCATCCCGATTCGGGTCCCATAAGCCTCGGGCTTCGAGAGCTCATTTCATTCATGATCCGGTATATAAGCGCATTTTAGCAACCGGGTAGTTAACACTCAACGTCAATTTATAAAAGTGTTGGTTGTTCTACATGCTTCCCATTTCGAGCAGGTTCATTTTAACTGTGTTAAGCTAAACGGAGTAACGTAAAATCTACATCTTAGTTCTTCTACTAAGCTCATCAAATAATATACTGTACATACTGTATAGACCATTATTCATGCCATCAATCATGTTGCCACAAAGCTAGAAGGGCCTGGGTTCAATTCCCCAGCTGGACAGCCAGGATCCTTTTTGTGTGGATGCAGGTATGCAGTCATGCCAATTAGAACTAAAATTGTGTGTGTGAAGGTGTGTGTCTGATCTGCGTGAATGGCGACCTGTCTGGTGTGTTTCCTGACTTTCGCCCAATGAATCGGACTCACCACGACCCTGACCCTTGTCTTGTAACTTGTGTAAAATGGGCAAAATTCGACACACTCACACTGTCTACTCAGGTGCAAATTTACTGTACACACACACACACACACACACACACATACCCACTCTACAAATACACACAAGCCTACACACACACACTTGAGTGTGCACACTTACCTTCAGATACACACAGACCTACACACTGCACACACAAACAAAACCACTCTACAAATACACACAGGCCTACACACACACACACACACACACTTGAGTGTGCACACTTACCCTCAGATACACACCATCCTACACACTGTACACACACACACTACAAATACACACAAACTAACACACACACACACACACTCTACAAATACACACAAGCTTACACACACACACACTTGAGTGTGCACACTTACCCTCAGATACACACAGACCTACACACTGTACACACACACACATACCCACTCTACAAATACACACAAGTCTACACACACACACACACACACTTGAGTGTGCACACTTACCCTCAGATACACACCATCCTACACACTGTACATACACACCCACTCTCGTAAACATACGCACTGCACACACCCACACTACACACACATACACACGCACACACACTCCAGTGTAAAATGTGGTAGTGGGTAAAAAAGCACTAGAGTTTGAAGTGGCTGAGCGGAGCGGCTGGTGTCGGCGCTGACAGCTCTGTGGGCTCGGCGAGTCTCTCGAGAGACAATTCAAACGTTTCAGACGGAACGCGAAAAATAGCCGATTAATACCAGTGAAGAGCCTCCACCCACCCGAGCGCTGCCCTCGCTTCAAATACGCCGGCTTCACTCCTCCACAGCGGCGCTGCCAGTCTATAGTGAATCAAAACAAGTATTCATCCCTTAAAGTTTTATACACACAACCATCAGCGGCACTTTCCTGACTGCACCTGGCATCTGACTTGTTTGGTCTGAGCTCAGGACAGTCTGTACCATACCGATAGACTTCAGAAAGATACAGCTGTCCATCCCTGTGTAGTCACTGCAAACATCGCATCACCAAATTGAGTCTGATAAGCCAGCAGATTAGATAGATGTGCCAACCCAGCGCCACACGACTCATTTGGTCTGGGCTCAGGACAGTCTGTACCATAACGATAGACCTCAGAAAGATATGGGCTTTTTATGCCTGTAAGGTCATCGCAAACAGCTGATCAACAAATTGAGTCTGATGGGCTAGCAGATTAGACAGCTGTGCCAACCCAGCGCCACCTGACTCATTTGGTCTGGGCTCAGGACAGTCTGTACAATAACTATAGACCGCAAAAAGATATGTGGATCAGCAAGCAGCTGACCTCACAAAGATATAGGCTGTTTATGCCTGTAAGATCATCGCAATCTGCTGATCTTTATACCAGCAGGGGATTCTTGCATGGCGTCTAAGCGGAGATGCTTGTGCAGATGCCTCGACCAGACAGTAGGAGTTGCTGTTGCAGCATCGAGAGGGAGAAACACCTCCCGCCTTCCCTATTATGTCTGTTTGGGACTCCTTTGAACGTGTGCCAACCGAGTGCCACCTGACTCCTTTGGTCTGAACTCAGGACAGTCTGTACCATACCGATAGACCTCACAAACATATTGGCCGCTGATCTTTATACCAGTAGTGGATTCTTGCAGGGAGCCTAGGCACACATGCTTGTGCAGACGCCTCGACCAGACAGTAGGGGTTGCTGTAGCAGCATAGAGGAGGCGAACACCTCCCGTCTTCCCTTTATGTCTGTTGGGGATCCCCTTGAACGTGTGCCAACCCAGTGCCACCTGACTCCTTTGGTCTGGGCCATAATGATAGACCTCACAAAGAGACGGCTCTTTATTCCAGTAAGGTCATCACAAAGATCTGATCCACAAATGCATAGAGTTGGCAAGGTAACCTACCATGCGGCATCAAAGCCAGTCTGAGACGATGAAGTGAATAAAACAAACGTCTGCAGGGCTGAATACTTTTTAAAGGCACGTCTGGATCGGGCGTGTGTGTTTTCACTCGGCTCCTGCACGACCTTGCACATTTAGATCGGTAAATGAAATCCAAACTTTGCTGTAGATCCGATGCTGCTGTGAAAGGGAGCAGACAGAAGGAAATGGAGGAGATGAATGAGTGTGTGTTGATGAAAGAGTGATTGATGGGTGGAAGTTTTCACCGCCGTCCTGAATCATCTTTCCTTTCCAGCTTTGATAGATTGTGAGCTTTTCACATGCGGTGCTGAGAACCTGGAAGACGTCTTAATGGTTTACGGGTTTACGCTGTGATACCAGTTCATCGTATAGCGTATACGTAAAGCCCTACCTAATTCACGGCCCGTGAAATGAGCCGTTTCCAGTGATATACGCAATCTGCTGTGAAATTCAAACTTTAACGTTTATGTTTAGCAATTTGACCTTTTTCATTCGTGCAGCGTTCAAGTGCTTCACATTTACTGGTTAATTCGCACTGAGACCTAGTGATCCTACGGCAATACAGGCATATATGTTACGGTGTAACTATTACAACATTTAATGCATTTTAATCAGCAATCTTCTTCATGCTTTTTTTGGACGCTCCCTTAGTTTATTATCGCAGATGAACCTCGCATTTAAGAAATAGCTTTTACTAAAAATGAACAAAATAATGGTGGACTATTCTCAGTCCAGCAGCAACAGTGAGGTGTTTAAAAACTCCAGCAGCACTGCTGTGTCTGATCCACTCATACCAGCACAACACACACTAACACACCACCATGTCAGTGTCACTGCAGTGCTGAGAATGATCCACCACCTAAATAATACCTGCTCTGTAGTGGTCCTGTGGGGGTCCTGACCATTGAAGAACAGCATGAAAGCAGGTTAAAACAGTATGTAGAGAAACAGATGGACTACAGTCAGTAATTGTAGAACTACAACGTGCTTCTATATGGTAAGTGGAGCCAATAAAATGGACGGTAAGTATAGAAACAAGGAGGTGGTTTTAATGTTATGGCTGATCAGTGTATAATTTGAGTCTGTACCAGGTGCCAGGGCCTTCATCTTATCTGGCATCGATGAGTCTTGGTCGCCCAACAATCTGTAGTCAGTTTTGTCGCTGGTTACCCACCACGACTGCCTGTGACACACCCAGTTCGCCCTTATCCAAGTCACTGGGGTCTTCACGCTGATCAGATCTGCTGCATTTAACATGAAAGCTATGAGGAACCTCCATCAGCTGGACGTTTATCAAATCCCTGACCGCCACATCCACAACTCTTATGACTCTTGGTCTTAATGTTTTGGCCTGGTCCTAATCAGTGTAGATGCACTTTCTAGGTACCTTTTATGAAGTAGAATCAACTCTATAAAATGAATGAATAAGCTTGGGGAAGGCCCTTTCCTGTTGTAGCTTTACTGTGCCCCTGTGCACGAAGCCAAATCCGAAATGTGGATAATGAGATCTTATGGGCTGGTCAGATTTGATGAATTGATTTGAATTGGTGGCGGCACAGTGGCTCGGTGGGTAGCACTGTCACCTCACAGCAAGAAGGTCCTGGGTTCGATCCCCAGCTGGAACGTTCCGGGTCCTTTCTGTGCGGAATTTGCATGTTCTCCCCGTGTCTGTGTGGGTTTCCTACCACAGTCCAAAACATGCAGTTAGATTAATCGGAGACACTGAAGTGCCATATAGGTGAATGGGTGTGTGTGTGTGTGTCTGCCCTGCGATGGACTGGCGCCCCATCCGGGGTGTTACTGTGTGCCTTGCACCCATTGAAAAGCTGGGATAAGCGGTTAAAAAAGTGAGTGAGTGAGTGAGTGGTATGAATTGGTATGTTGACTGTGAGCCAGGACGTCCTTGTCTGACATCAGAGCCTGATTTTGACATTGGGTACAAATTCTGACAGACATGTTTCAAAATCTTATGATGAACCTTCACAGCAAGGTGGAACAGGATGTTCGACAAGCTTATGATCAGGCGTCCACATACTTTTGGCACTATAGTGAACATTAATACATTTTCTTACTTAGTATTTATTTTACTACCACGACCCTTTTGACTCCGAGCGTATTTTCGTTAACCCTCCTATTAGCTAATCAGTTCTGTCTTTTCGGGAAGTTCGCGCCCCCTTTCTCCTCCGCCCCTGATGAAAAGACGGGCGCCCGCGGCAGGATCTGCACCTCCTGGAGCACAGAAACAAAAACCTCCCCTTTCACACAGACATCATTATATTCGGTGGCACATTATAAAGGGGGGCACAAAAGGGAACAAAACAGCGACAGGATGCTGTCCTTCCTCCTCCCCGGGGCCCGAGCTTCGTGCGACGCGTTGGTGGTCTCTCGTACATGCACGCCTTCGCCCGGTTGACTCCGCCCCCTGTCCCCTCGGGGCCCGATCCAGCCTGACCTTCAGCCTAATTGGTCTATACATGGATGGAGGAGCGTTGAGAGGAGGAGGCAGCTGGGGGGGGGGGTTAATCTGTCGGAGATTCCCAAGCCTGAGCGACGGTGTGGGACAGGTTCAAATTCTGCTCAAGGGACAAAGAGCTTCTTACTGTCCCACACACAAACACACATCGTTAACGATGCACATCCTCCAAACAGGGTCTAGTGTGTACCGTATAGGACCGAAAGTATGTGTACACCATGGAACGTCCCATTCCAAAGCTGTTCGTTTCTGCGCTACTACTATTAGAAGACGAATCAACTCCTGTGACACAAACTGTCAATGCTGAAACGTGTGACGCTGACCACAGTCTGACCACAGTGCAAACCTTGCTCGACTGTGGACAGCGGCTTTAAATTCATGGTCAATGTATATGGGCGCCCACGTACAACTACAGCCATGCTGCCTAGGTCAGGCTGTTTCTTTAAATGCAGGCAACAACTACTAGAAGACAAATCGGCTCCTGCGACATCGTAGCCGAGAACCTTTATGGAAGAGCTGCAGGAGGGAAGCCCTTGCTAAAAGTGGACAGACATAATGCTGAAATGTGTGACGCTGACCACAGTGGAGCAAGCTTCATGGTTGGAACGCTGGACGAAAATCTGGACCTTGAAGCTGCTTCCTGCACTGTAGCTTCTAAGCACATGACAATGCAAACCTTGATCGACTGTGGACAGCAGCTTTTAATTCATGGTCAATGTATATGGGTGCCCAGGTACAACTACAGCCAGGCTGCCTAGGTCAGGCTGTTTCTCTAAACGTTGTCAATGTCTACTAGAAGATGAATCTCCTTTGACTCCCTCCCTCTAACTCTGATTTGTCTGATTTTTTATATATAGAGAGCGAATCTGTTACTAAAACACTTATATGGGGTGCTTGGGTGGTGCAGCAGTCTAACCCGCTAATCGGTTACGTCAGGTGGGGATTCGCCTCCTACTGTCTAGTTGAGGCACCGCCTGGCACAGTGGTGGAGGAATACAGAGAGCCTAGTGTGTTAAGGTCTCTGTAATAAGGTCTCTAGCAGGCACAATCAGTAGTGTAGCAAACAAAACTGGCCACTAAAAGTCTGCTGGGTGGGAAAAGGCTGGACTAAAAAGTGGGTGGGGTCTTCGACACTGTAGCCCGAGGCACCTGTACAGAAGTGGAGGAACGTGGAGATCGGTGCGTGACTCTCCATGTGTGAGACTGGCCTCACTGGTGAATCCATTGAAATGTGGGCGAATAAGAAGAAGTCAGTGCCCCACACATACATTGGAGGAAGAATGTGTCAGGTAAATATACCCTCCCTGACTGTGAACAGAGGGGAGAAAATGCATAAATAAAATAGCAGTCTATGTATTGGAGCTTTTAGGAGTATCCAGTGGACCCCGGAGCAGACCCCAGACCCCTTGAGAACCCAAATCCTTACAGACGTTCTGGTCATTAGGATCCACACCTTATGAATGAGCTCAACAGCTACAGTCTTTAATCTGATTACTCTTATAGCCCGACTCACACAATCTATTGTTTACCAATCAAAACGTGATCGCTAGAACCCGCTGTCTAACCCAACACAGATTTCGGCTCATCCCCAGCTAGCATGTAAGAGCACGGCCTTGCGTCTCCTCCTTTCAGAAGCGACACAATGCGCGAGGAAGGAAGGGCGCCTGGGCGCAGCTGACGACATCGGCCGACCTTGCGCCTGTGAATGAGCTCGGAACAGAAAAGAGAAAGCGAATGGTATTCAGGCTAACAAATAAACCCCACAATTCAGCAATAAGCTAAATTCACGCTAATGAGCTTGCGTATGCACGCGTATACGTTTTCACATTTTCTCTTTCACGCCAACTCAATGCCATTAAACGTCTGAGCTCTTTTTTCCTTTCTTTTTTTATCCGTCCCTATATGTTTCTGTTAAATAATGGCTCTGTGAATAAGGACGGTATATAATAGTTACATTCGATGTGAGAAACCATGAGAACGTACGTCTGGGCGAGTTGCTCAAACACAGTCAGTAAAATAAAGAAGGAAAACGCGTCTGAGGTGGTTCAATCATATATATAATATACATCCACACTCGTACCACAGCACAAAAGATCAACAAGTTCAAGAACAACAGAAGCACGTAGCGTCCACCGTCCACCGTCCCGTCCACTCGCTCTCTGATGATCTATTAACAACAGACGTGAAATAATTTACAATAAAATAATAATTTTTTAGGTACAATTCTCCCAATTCCTCCTCCTCCCCCCTCGACACACACAGTCTCGGTCCACTGGGTTTTCACGATGGATTTGTACACCATCTCTCTCTCCACGAACAAACAAACAAAAAGGAAAGTTGTTCTCAGTCCGGCGAATCCACGATGGCGCGGATCCTTCCTCGTCAAGGCCTCGAAGTGACGTGAGGGGATTTCGGACACGTACGCGAACAGAACATGGAACTCGGGACTACGGTACCGTACCATCACACACTGCACATTCAGGACATATTTAGGAACACGGCTCGAGACGACCTCTGGGGGGACGGGGGAGGGAAAAAACCCCTCATAGGACAGGGAATCACATGATTATGAAACATGCTAACACAGGTTATGAAAGTCTGCTTCATACGCCAAATGGTTTAAAGTATGACGGCACTTGGGCTAATCACAGATTTGTGTTGTTTGTTTATTTAAAATTTAATATTAGAAAAAATGCACACTTGAGCATCGGGTCATAGTAAAACCAGTATGCTGCAGGGATTTCTGGGTAGGGCGGCATGTTGGCTCAGTGGGTAGCACTGTCGACGGTTCGATCCCCAGACGGTGCGTTCCGGGTCCTTTCTGTGTGGAGTTTGCATGTTCTCCCCGTGTCTGCGTGGGTTTCCTCCAGGAGCTCCGGTTTCCTCCCATAGTCCAAAAACATGCAGTCAGGTTCATTGGAGACACTGAATTGCCCTATAGGTGAATGTGTGTGTGTGTCTGCCCTGCGATGGACTGGCGCCCTGTCCAGGGTGTTACTGTGTGCCTTGCGCCCATTGAAAAGCTGAGATCCAGCACCCCACCATGACACTAATTGGATAAGCGGTTAGGAAAGTGAGTGAGTGATTTCTGGATAAATAAACATGAATAAACAGCTGAGTGTTAATCTGATACATTTGTCACACTAAATGGTTTCAGATTGCTAAACAAAAGCACACGAGAGTAAAATCGCGCCTCATTTTGAAACATCAAAGCATCATTTCATTTTATTAAACTGAATTTACTTAAAGGAAAAATTTTTCAATACCCATATACCTGTTTATCAGCCAGTTTAGTAATTGGAACGCAGCCGGGCGTGATTTCAGCAGCCCCGTCTCAAGCACTCTGTTAATCCACTGAACCACAGTGAGAGCAATTCTCAAAGAATTAGGGAAACTTAGAACAGTGCTCACTCTGATACCTGTTCATCAGCCAGTTTAGTAACTGGAACACAGTCGACAGCACTCCGACTTCTGAAATCTGAGAAATGCAGGGGCGTTTTTGGAAGCTCTGCCTTTTCAGTGATTTGTTGAAATCTGAGCGTCAGTTTTGTCGGCAATACTTTAAGTGTAAGTGAAAATCTGATGGACGTAACAGTGCATCGTTCTGTTAGAATTCTGTTTACATTTTAATTTACATGTTCTGCATTTAACGGGCGCTTTTATCCAAAGCGAATTACAGTTGTGACAGTATTTTCTAAGCAATTGAGGGTTAAGGGTTTTGCTCAAGGTTTTAACAGTGGCAACCTGGCAGTGGAGGGGCTTGAACCAGCGACCTTCCAATTACTAGTCCAGTACCTTACCTGCTAAGCTACAACTGCCCTAAATGAGGGTTAAGGGCCTTGCTCAAGGGCCCAACAGTGTCAGTGATAGGGCAGTTAAAAAATGAGTACAGAAATAAATAAATAAACAAATGATCCATCGCTGCAGGTACTGAACATTTACTGAATATTTCAATACTAACAGGTTTAACCATCTCCACCATCCGATTTATTTAGTTCTGTGAAGGTCCAAGAACTCGATTATTGTTATAGCTCGACTGCAAATCTCAAACACTCCACCGAACCACAGTGAGAGCAATTCTCAAAGAATAAGGGAAACTTGGAACAGTCGTGAATCTACCCAGAAGTTCCTGGTCTGCTATAATTTCTTCCATTAAGTTCTCTATTAAAAATGTAAAGAACTGCTCGCTTCTCTAGCTTTAGCTATCAAGCATTAAGTGTTTATGACTTCTGGAGGAAAGTGTTTAAACTCACTTGGGATCATTTTCTACAGACAAACCAATCACAGTTTGCTTTTTTTTTAACAACAGCTGTTTGTTATGTAAATAGAGCATTTGACCCAAATTAATATTTTCTGAATTATTTGTCCTATTTGTCCAATTATTTGCTAAAGCTAATGTTCGAAGCGACCTTGTTGAAATTATATGAGGAGAAGAAGGTCCAGTTGCAGTCGCTGACGGTAAAATAGGCGGCTAGTTACTGTTACAAAGCCAATCACTTTAAATTTAAATTAAATAATACATAAAAATATGTTTCACAAGACGTTTTGTGTTTGTATGTTCGGCACAGAATGTTCACAATATTGAGCCTTAATTATGAATTAATTAATATATCATTTAGTGTGACAAATATATAGATGTAATACCAGAGGAGTACAGAGTTTCTACACTAAATACACTGTATGTATAAACCTATTGTGGACAGTATGTATAAATCCTTTCCTCCAAGCTTCAGGGCTTTAAAATAAAATAAAGATCTGTGGGAATTTGTGCCCATTAGTCAAGATCAGGAGCTTGAAATTGTCATTTCAACGTTTTCAGTCGTTGAGACAAATTTGTCTGATTATGTCTATACGGGCGTGGCAGTGGGAGTGGCTAAAACCCCGAACTCACTCGCCATATAGGGTCTGTAGATTCGTTCTAGCTCTGGATAACAGGTTTGGAAAGGTTGGCGATGTTTTGTGTTAGCAGACACATGTTTTAAACACGTATTCAACATAAATAATAATAACGACCCCCATCTGATCTCAAAAATGAAAAAATAAATAATAACGGGAGGTGAGACAGGATCAGTGAAATGCCGTGCTGGTGAGGATTTTTCTTATTTTTCTTGCTACGCTCCATCTTCCGCCTTTTATTTAATTTATTAAATTCACAATAGGAGGTGAAAATAGTGCAAGTTGCTCAATCCTCCTGATCCAAACACCAGAGATCTGAGTTCTTTTTTTTTTTGTTCACAGTATTGAGAGGCCGAGCGGGTGCGTTTCCCTGACATGAAGACCAACAATCACAGCACAGACGAAACACAGACAGAAAATAAACGACATAAACAAGCTTCAATGATCAGAAATAAAATAAAAATAAACAAAACAACTATTCCAAAACTTTCTTGTCCTCTTTGCCGTTGGTCCGCGAGTACGGCTCGAAGGCCGAGGAGCTCAGGTAGCGGGCCGACAGTTCCTGCAGGTTCCCGGCCAGAGAACCGGCCATGCCCAGCGGCGCCGAGGAGATCCGCGACGCCACGGCGCCCAGCAGCGTCGGCATGGGGAAGCTGAAGAGCCCGTGGTGGGCGCCGGACAGAGTGCTAGAGCCAGTCATAGCGGGCAGCGGGGGGCTCCTGGAAGCCGCGGCCGGGCCACTGCCGGAGGATCCTCCGTTAGCGGCGAGGCCCAGGGAGGAGCTGGCGCAGTGGGGCAGCAGACCCTGCATGCCCGGAGGCGTGAGCAGGCGGCCCTGCTCCAGCAGGCGAAGCACGCTGCACGTGGCCGCCGTCTCGGAGTGCGCGGCCGAGCGCAGCTCCGCGTCCTTCCCCTGGTCCTTCTTCTGCTTGGTGCGCCGGTTTTGGAACCACACCTTCACCTGTCCACAAACACACAAAGGGAAGCAGATGAGATGAGGACACGGAGCAGGAAAAATCCAAGGAGTGACCACACAAAGGAATTTCTTTAGGGCATCTTCACCTACTTAGACATGTTGGCATTTATCGGGCACACTGTACATTTATATGTGACTTTTACACACGTTACACATGCCTCTCATTGCCCAAATCGCTGATCGCTCATCACCCTGTCGTCATTACTTGTGGGCATTGGGTTGCCATGGTTTTCACTGATGCAAAGCAAAAAAATTTAATAATTTAAAAATAAATAAACTGAATGAGATTTAGTCGCTTTGTCATGTTGCATCGCTGCTGGACTGAACGTAGGGTTAGAGGTGCCACTGTGTCCGAAGAAGGGACGACCGAACTGGGAGTTTGGTGGAGGAGCCTATAAGTAGGAATCTGTCACTGTCTGATTGTCAGATGATGTGCATGTGCTAGTCTGCAGCTCTCCTCAGCCAGAGTGTCGATATTTAAACTGGGGGAAATGTTTGGGAAAATTAAAGGAGGGAAAATAAATGAATAAAATTTAATATAAATTAAATAAATTAAATAAATTTAAAAATGTAAATGAATAAAAAATGTATATATATATATATATATATATATATAAAATATATTTTAATAAATTATATATTATATTTTAATAAATTATATATTATATTTTAATAAATATATATTGTATTTTAATATATAATATGTTTAATATACAGTATAATATTTATATTACACCCATAAGGCCCCAGACCCAAATGAATAAATTACAAATAAATAACAATCAATTTATATAACTATAACCAAAAAAAGGAAGGGGGTTGAAAGAAACATTTAATTAATTAGTAGCTCAGTGGTTTAGGTACTGGACTGTTAATTTGACTGATTATTGGTTCAAGTCCCCGCACCACCAACCCTCAGCCTGTATTTATTTATTCAGTCACACTGTAAAACTAATGTTAATGTAAATTGCACTTTAAACAAACACACATGAATGTGAACGATTCACATCTAACGTCTGCGTCCCTCAGAGAACCTCGTCAGGGAACAGAAATTATAACCTGCTCTCCCACTTTCCGTTTCCAGGTGAGTCTGCCGGCACGTAATGAACCATAATTGCGGTTTTGAGTCTCACTACCGGCAAACACAATACAATACCTAACGGCTCTGAGAGAAAGCAGACGCCGACACCTCCGCGATTATCACAGGCCGAGACGGCAAACACGCGTGTCTGAAAACATACTACATTCACTACAGGCTGGGAATAAAATCCTGGCTTCTGATTGGCTGGAAGGTGTGTGTTTGAACCTCGCTGATACATAACAGTGCACCTGATGGAATGTAACACGGTTCTATATAATTCAATGAATCACGCTCCCTCAAAGGATGGCTGATGACGATTCTGGTTCAGTGGGTGCCAGACAAAAACCCAGGCCACGGTGACCTCCTGTTGAGGGTGGAGTGTTCTCCTGGTGACCTCCCCTGCCAAACAAATGCACTTGGTGCTCTAATATGCGAGCAAGGGGTTGTGTGAATGTTTGTCAGCCTGAGATGGACCACCGCCCGGTCCTAGGTGGACGCCACTGAGCCCACCATGACCCGTATCAGAATAAGGACATGGAACTTTGAAAGGGCAGCGGTAGCTCAGCCGTTAGGGAACTACACAAGTAACCAAAAGGTTGTCGGTTCAAGCCCGGCTATTGCTGAGTTGCCACTGTTGGGCCCCTGAGCGAGACCTTTATCCCTCAATTGTCTGAACTGTATTCATTCGCTTTGGATATGTAAATGAGTAAAGTGGTGCAGCAGGGAGTGCGGTTGCTTTATAATCTGCACTACGGTCCTGGAGACCTGGGTTCGAACCTCGGTTCTGGTCACTGTCTCAGTGTCCAATTAGGATTTGTCCCAGGTAACATGCACAGGGTGGATTGGCTGATCTAAATTGCCCCAGAGTGAGACACAGAGTGTGTACTTCTGCATTGTGCCTAAGACTTGATGAATAAAGAATACCAGTATAAACCAGTTTAGAACAGCGTGGCATTAATACTGGCATTAAGGATCTAGTGTCAGGATCTACTGAATCACGCACCTAAAACACACGTGATTTAGGATATGACGAGGAGGGATTACGAAGCGGTGGGGTCAGTGGGCAGTTGAGAAGCACTAGTGTCCACTACATACACTACAGGCTGGAAAAAAATCCTGGTTCAAGGTGGACAGCACTGAGCCCACCGTGACCCGAATCAGAGTCAGATCCGGCCTTCCTCACAGGCCTTTACATATGATCTGTTGTTTCGGCTGCATTCCTGACCAAGCCACAATCACCACACTGGGTCACCCGAGCACCACCTACCTAACAGAAGCTATAATGCACTAAAATCCCTCCACCATCCCAGGATTGAAACGAACGATCTCAGTGTTTACTTTGTCTAACACCTACAAGCTCTGATGATTTCACCCCAAACCCTTCGCCCCGCACCCCCCATTATCTAGGTACTTATTCATTTCTGAAGACTGTTTTCCGTCAGACGCTTATTAGCGAGTCCTTGTGCTTCATTAGCGAGTCCAAAACAAACAGCGGCATTATAAAACAGACGATACCAACATCGTATGTACCACTGCAGCAGATTTAATAACTGGAATATAACATAATAGTCGATATCGCTCGTATAGCAGCAGAGCCGGGATTAAATCACACCTGAATTAAAGCTGCATGGACGTCAACGAAATGAAATATGAAATCGATATAACACACAGTCAGACGTTTGTCCTGGAATTTTAGCAACCGTGACTTCAAAACACTTCGTTTAATGTAACTTAACTCAAAATGTGCATACATACATACAAACATACAGTACATACGTACATACATTCATACACACAGTACATACATACATACATACATACATACGTTCATACATACATACACAGTACACACATACATACATACATACATACATACATACATACATACGTACATGCGTACATACATACACACAGTACATACATACATACACACAGTACATACATACATACATACATACATACATACATACATAGATACGTTCATACATACATACACAGTACACACATACATACATACATACATACATACATACGTACATGCGTACATACATACATACACACAGTACATACATACATACATACATACATACACACAGTACATACATACATACACAGTACACACATACATACATACATACATACATACATACGTACATGCGTACATACATACATACACACAGTACATACATACATACATACATACGTACATGCGTACATACATACATACACACAGTACATACATACATACATACATACATACACACAGTACATACATACATACACAGTACATACATACATACATACATACACACAGTACATACATACATACATACATACATACACACAGTACATACATACATACATACACAGTACATACATACATACATACATACATACATACATACATACATACATACACACAGTACATACATACATACACAGTACATACATACATACATACACACACACAGTACATACATACATTCATACACACAGTACATACATACATACATACACACAAGTACATACATACATACATACACAGTACATACATACATACACACAGTACATACATACACACAGTACATACATACATATATACACACAGTACATACATACATACATACATACACACAGTACATACATACATACACAGTACATACATACATACACACAGTACATACATACACACAGTACATACATACATACACACAGTACATACATACATACACACAGTACATACATACATACCTACAGGAGCATTGATTATTTATTTGGTGCAATACAAAGTTTCAAGCCTCATTTAACTTTGTAGCATGAGTACTTGTTCCATTCTCTACCAAATTTAGACATACCCAGTTCCGCAGCAGTCATGCATTAAAGCAAGAGGACGCTTCTACACATCAGATCAACTCCCCTGGCCAGTACTTTCACTTCATTCCTAAACCAAACCGACTCAAACAATACCGATAACTGGATTACCATTAATATATGGACTGAAATGGTCATACAGGTATTAAACAATTACTAATAGAAGTACTGATCCTAATCAACACAGTATTGCTTGTGTTGGTTCATTATAAATCTAGATTTATTTTATATTTCCTCTGGATGTAAATTTTTGATTGTTTTTTAATGGATCTGAAACACACTTCACTTCTGCAGAAGCCTGAGGTGGATTTTTATGTCTGAGCGTTTAGTTTTCATTGTTTTATATGTAGAGTTTTTATTATTACTATTATTATTATTATTATTATTATTATTATTATTATTATTATTATTATTATTATTATTATTATTACATTGTACGAAGAGAACTGAATGACTTTTCTGTGCTTGGTAAATAAATGACTCAATATATAGATTATCTAATATATTTGGGTGCTCAAATGCTTGTCCAAAAATTAATTTAATATTAATTGTATTTTATTTTTAAACAGTATAATCAGTTCCCCCACCTGACGTTCTCTATGGTGTAACCATCAATACAACATATAAAATCAATCATTCAAAAGTTTATGTACAGCTACTGCAAGTCTAATAATGCAAGGTTTCACACACATGGCCACATTTTAGCCCGTGATTCTGTGAAAACACCAGCTCAAATAAAAATAATACCAGTTTAACATTCATTCTTCTATTATTTATGTTTAAAACGGTTACAGACCTTCGTACAGTCACTTCACTTCAGGATTCCATGCAAGAGCAATATTCTGGCCTCTCAAATGTTCTTACAAATGCACCAAAATAAGATACCTCAAAACATGATTTAAATGTATATTCTGAATATATCAAGGCCTGGCCTGGCCGTGAATTAAACATGAGTGAGGGGGGCAAATCTACCAGGAAGGGGGAAGAAGGGGGGGTCCTGCCATTCTAAAACATTCGGACCATATGAACAACTGATGAGAACGCAAACAGGTCCTAATATTACACAAAGCTAGTGAGTGGAACATGTTTATTTATCATTTTGAGCATATCTGAATATTGGGACGTGTCCCCATCTCAATATGTAGTGTGATTATGTGATTACAGACTTGAAACTGGTAATATATGATTAAATTACTGGATTTAGTTCTGATCCATATAGAAGATTTTAGGGTGTAAACCAGGGTAAAAATAAACCAATATCACCAGCACATGGAGTGAAAGTGTCTCAAATAGACAACAATCAAAGGACAATCAGATTAAACTGATTAAAAATCTACACAGTTGATGCATCTTTACTTGAGACCAAGTTTTTCATGTTGTTGCTGTAGACTGAACAGCAGTGAACGTACCTGAGTCTCGGACAGGTTGAGCTGACGGGCGAGTTCGGTTCTCTCTCGGCCCACGACGTACTGACAGCGCTGGAACTCCATCTCCAGTCGGTACAGCTGCTCGGCCGTAAAAGAGGTTCTGGTCCGCTTGGGTCGATCCAGATCCAGACCTTTGGGCAGAATGATCTCTCGGATGGAACCTTTAGCATCTGGAAAGGACAAAAGAGAAGCGTTTCTGTAAACACATCAGGCCAGATGTGTTCAAATAAACAGAAAAAATCACCTTACATACGGTAATAATAAAAATGAGTAACACATAAAAAATGAAAAAAAATTCTACTTTTATTCCCATTTTATTACTAATTATTTCTAAAGGGCAGAAATTTTAATAAAAATGCAAAAAATAAAAATGCATTTTAGAATAATAAATTAATTAATTGTATAAATAATTATACTATATTATACTATAGCTCCTAATTTGACTGAATGTACAAATAATACATAAAACCATCCTAACAATTAAAAAATAAAAATGAATTAAAAAATTTCTTATTTTTTTTATTGGAACAAATTTTTTAAATATTGTAAAAAACAAAACCCTGTAGTATTGAATTCATTATGTATATAACTTTATTGTCCAAGCTTTATTTACTCCATTAATGAACAATATTTCAGTTTTTCTTGTATTTCTTTTATTTGACTATTTACATTCAGTCTAAATTTCTTCAGTAAAATAAAACAACAAATACATTTTACCTTCTTCAATATTTTAATAATATATTTTATAATATAAATTGATCTGTGTGTGGTATAATAGCCTTATTCTTCATCAGGATAAAGTCCTTATAAAAAATAAATACATTATAAAAGCCTAATAAATAAATAAATTTAAAAGGAACTCAAGATCCTGAGAAACTTTTAGGAATTGATAAATTTGTCTTGCATTTTTAATACTTTAATTTAATTTAAATAGCATTTGTGTATTTATATAATAAATGTGTATTTATTTTAACATAATTTGTATTTATTTTATTATAGCTTGTATTTTTTAAAATTAGTATTTATTTCATTATAGTTTGTATTTATTTTATTATAGTTTGTATTCATTTTACTTTAATTTGTATTTATTTTAAAAAAATGAAACATATGAAAAAGGGTTTTTTAAATAAAGAAAATTCCAAACTAACATCTATGTTGTGTTAATATTACTTTAATAATATTACTTTTGTTTTTAACAGGGTGTAAATCGGACGCGTTGTTGTCTGTGCAGTAAAACAATCGTTTGATCAGATTGATTCAGTTGGGTTTTGATCAGATTGATTTGATTGGCCGTTGATCAGATCGCCGTGTGTGAGCCTGATTGAGTGTGATAAAGTAAATAATAAATGAAGCTGGTGCTCTTTATAAGGAAGCAGCTAATCTGTACAACACGGCTGTCAGAACCTGACTAGTTATTAATTATAAATAAATAAATACATAAACTATATACAAATATCTAGAATATAAGTTTGTCTAAATGCATGTAATTTATTAGATTTGTTACATTACATGATCTTAGATTGATTAAATGGATTTTATCTAATCAACAAGTGTCACAGGTGATTTTTTAAAATAGAATATAAAAACAAAATGTTGAAAAAAAAAATAAAAATTTTTTTTTTTTAAAACTCAAACACCACAAATGATTTATACCTGATATGTATAATACAAATATGCTTTTAAAACTTTAGGGCTGCATTCAAATTTAATATAAATTAATAAATATAAATTAAAAATTGCTTTTTACATAAGAATTTTAAAAATAGAAAGCAGAAAATCTGCAAATTATTTCATGCATTTTAAATATTAATAATTTTTATATAACAATATTATATTATATACAATATTATATGCAATAAATACGATATTACAATAATTATTGTATTGCTCAGACCTTACAGGATGCAGATATTTAATATTTAAATGTAAGAATTCTTTTTTAGAATAAGCAAACCAGTCAAATCTTTACTTTTGGTCACTTGATAAATGTAAGTATTTTTAAAAAATAATGTTAAAAATAAGTTTTAAATTGATGTATTATTATATCTAAATTGTAAATGTAAAGTTTTGGTAATTATTAGAATGACATAAATTAAGAATAAAACATGGTAGACTTTGTAAATTGAAATATATTTTCAGACATTTTAATTTGTTATTTTTGTTATTTTGTATTTATTTATTTATTTTGTAATTTATTTTAAGACACAAACATTTAAAAATCCATTAATTTATTGTGTGGGTGAAGTTTTCGGGAGCATCTATGAATCCAAAAGGTATAACTGCGCGCTCTTACCTCGCACCAAAATCCTCCGGCAGTAGTCCGGATCCCCCGAGCTGGCGCGGCTTTTCTCACAGTTATCCATGGCTCCAGACGGGCTAAAGGACTCCTGCTGTTCCTTCAGGAGCATTTTGGAAAGGCTTCCCTGAGAGTCTTTGCCCTCCTTGCCTTCCTTCAGTCCATTCTTCAGCACCATCTCTGCTCCCGACTCCTGGCCGTAGCGGATGTCCATGCTCATCTGCGCCAGTACAAGTATCTCAGCCTGGTCTTCTTCGGGCTGAACCAAATCTGGCTAATCTTGCCGGCGTGCTAAAACTACACCTATTTGGACACTTGAGTCAGAGATCTAATGCAGGAACGGCACTCGCTTCATGATAGGAGCTGGAGATCATCAGTGCCTCGACTCGCACGGGCGCTGATCACGGGTTGCTCGGACAAATTTGAAAGCAAATTTAGTTGGGACTTGCGCACAGAGACGTTCTCCGAACAATCAGAGATGCGACCGGATGCATGCCTGCTCGTTCCGATTGATTACGGTTATTTTTGCCTTCAGATTTGCGTAACCTCCCGAATGCGATGAATTGTTTCTGAAAATATATGCTGTGTTAATAACGGGGTGTGCTAGCTTCAACCCTTTTTTGGAAACGGTCTTCACGTGTACGAGCACTTACACCAGATCCGAATTAAATTATTGGTCTCGGATCAACAAGGAGCGCTCACACACTTCTCCCAACACAGAGGAGCCGCTGTTAAAAAGTTTCAATCCAGTTCCGGTCTCGGGGGTGTCCCGTCGCTGGCCGTCTCGATTTACTGTTACTTACACGATACCTGTCTGGCTTCGATTTAAAAACCTTAAATAAAGAAAATCACATATTGCAACGAGCCCGTTCGACAATTCACACCGCTGTCTCTGCGATGGAACTGACAGTCAGTGAGAGAGTGTGTGGGGGAGAGAGTGGAGGAGAGAGAGAGAGTAAAAATTTGGCTGAGCGAGAGAGAGAGAGGCGGAGAGAGACGTGGGATACAAAAAGAATGAAAAAGAATGAAAATCCACTTTAAAGCGTCGAAGAGAACAGGCTTGCAAAAACAGAGCTACAGGAACTGAACGACGGATACCTGGACGTCCCAAATGAGAGAAAATGACAAATATAGAGAGTTTTTTCATTTAAACACGTCTGAACACCTCAAAAAACTTAAAGTCAAATAACCTGGGTCTAATATTACTAATGAGAATTATTAATGAATATTGTTAATAGTTAAGAATTAAAAGTCACATATAAAGGTGTCAATATGTGACTTTTAATTCTCTAAAGGTTCTATATACATACGTACATGTATATACATATATAATAAACATATATAAAGTGACTATACATGACTTTTAAATCTCTTACACGTACACACACATGCACCCAAACACACACACTTGTATTGTCTGTATATACACACCTATATATAAATCCCAACACATATATATATGTACACCAACACACACACACATATATATATATATATATATATACACCCAAACACACACACATATATGTATATATATATATATATATATATATATATACAGTGTATCACAAAAGTGAGTACACCCCTCACATTTCTGCAGATATTTAAGTATATCTTTTCATGGGACAACATTGACAAAATTACACTTTGACACAATGAAAAGTAGTCTGTGTGCAGCTTATATAACAGTGTAAATTTATTCTTCCCTCAAAATAACTCAATATACAGCCATTAATGTCTAAACCACCGGCAACAAAAGTGAGTACACCCCTAAGAGACTACACCCCTAAATGTCCAAATTGAGCACTGCTTGTCATTTTCCCTCCAAAATGTCATGTGATTTGTTAGTGTTACTAGGTCTCAGGTGTGCATAGGGAGCAGGTGTGTTCAATTTAGTAGTACAGCTCTCACACTCTCTCATACTGGTCACTGAAAGTTCCAACATGGCACCTCATGGCAAAGAACTCTCTGAGGATCTTAAAAGACGAATTGTTGCGCTACATGAAGATGGCCAAGGCTACAAGAAGATTGCCAACACCCTGAAACTGAGCTGCAGCACAGTGGCCAAGATCATCCAGCGTTTTAAAAGAGCAGGGTCCACTCAGAACAGACACTCAGTTGGTCGTCCAAAGAAGCTGAGTGCACGTGCTCAGCGTCACATCCAACTGCTGTCTTTGAAAGATAGGCGCAGGAGTGCTGTCAGCATTGCTGCAGAGATTGAAAAGGTGGGGGGTCAGCCTGTCAGTGCTCAGACCATACGCCGCACACTACATCAAATTGGTCTGCATGGCTGTCACCCCAGAAGGAAGCCTCTTCTGAAGTCTCTACACAAGAAAGCCCGCAAACAGTTTGCTGAAGACATGTCAACAAAGGACATGGATTACTGGAACCATGTCCTATGGTCTGATGAGACCAAGATTAATTTGTTTGGTTCAGATGGTCTCAAGCATGTGTGGCGGCAATCAGGTGAGGAGTACAAAGATAAGTGTGTCATGCCTACAGTCAAGCATGGTGGTGGGAATGCCATGGTCTGGGGCTGCATGAGTGCAGCAGGTGTTGGGGAGTTACATTTCATTGAGGGACACACGAACTCCAATATGTACTGTGAAATACTGAAGCAGAGCATGATCCCCTCCCTCCGGAAACTGGGTCGCAGGGCAGTGTTCCAGCATGATAATGACCCCAAACACACCTCTAAGACGACCACTGCTTTATTGAAGAGGCTGAGGGTAAAGGTGATGGACTGGCCAAGCATGTCTCCAGACCTAAACCCAATAGAACATCTTTGGGGCATCCTCAAGCGGAAGGTGGAGGAGCGAAAAGTCTCGAATATCCACCAGCTCCGTGATGTCGTCATGGAGGAGTGGAAAAGCATTCCAGTGGCAACCTGTGAAGCTCTGGTAAACTCCATGCCCAGGAGAGTTAAGGCAGTTCTGGGAAATAATGGTGGCCACACAAAATATTGACACTTCAGGAACTTTCACTAAGGGGTGTACTCACTTTTGTTGCCGGTGGTTTAGACATTAATGGCTGTATATTGAGTTATTTTGAGGGAAGAATAAATTTACACTGTTATATAAGCTGCACACAGACTACTTTTCATTGTGTCAAAGTGTCATTTTGTCAGTGTTGTCCCATGAAAAGATATACTTAAATATCTGCAGAAATGTGAGGGGTGTACTCACTTTTGTGATACACTGTACATATATATATATACATACATATATATATATATATATATATGTGTGTGTGTGTGTGTGTGTGTATATATATATATATATATATATATATATGTGTGTGTGTGTGTGTGTGTGTGTGTTTGTGTGTGTGTGTATCCACAAACTGTTGCCACAAAGTTTTATAATTTAAGCATATAATTTATATCATTTAGTTACATAATAGTTATATATATATATAGTTATATAATAATGTACAATGTGTCAAAATGTAAACAAACAAGCTGCTGAAGCACCAATAGGCACTTAGATAAAAAGAACTGTATGAACTGTGGGTTGAAAGTGTTTAAAATGAATGTATAGTGTAAACAAACAAGCTGCTCCATACAAAGGCACTAAGCTAAGGGGTATGTTGATATTAATGTTTTAGACTGCAGATCAGACAAATATCTATTTTTGTACATAATAGAAAAATAATAGTATTTTTTTTTGGGGGGGGGGGGGGGGGGGGGGGGGGTTTGCATAATAAGGCTAATTAGTCCAAAAAAGACCCCCCCCTAATTAGTCCAAAGAGACAAAGTGTGAGAAAGAGCACACACTCAGCTATTTATAATAACACAAATATAGATTTGTAGATTTTTAAATGTCAAATTTAACCAAGTAAGTGAATATATCATTCGAAGGGGTTAAATGAGCCAGAATAGAGAAAAAGCACCTAAAAAATCCTCCAGCACCCCACCGCACACCCGCAACACACACGCACACACACACACACACCCCACCGGCCCACTCGCACTTATTGTCATTGTCGACACCACAATATCTGGGAGAACAGCCGCGGTGGGTAATCCAATAAGACAATTGATTAGGCTACAATGACTCAATTCAAGCCAACAGCGGTGCACTCGGGCCCTTCTCGTCACCTTGTCGGGCCAGAAGGCCTCTTCCCTCTGAACCCCCTGACCCCCCTCCCTCCCTAAATCCTTTCACCGCTTTATGGGAAAGAGAGCGCGCGAGGGGAGAAAGATGGCAATTATCTAATTGGACTATTAACAAACAATTCAGCGAGTGTGTCTGCTCAGGAATCGTGGAGGAACCGTGGAGGGGGGGGGGGGGGGGGGGGGGGTAGGGCAAGGGGGCGAGGGAGAAGAACCGGAGCGCTAACTTCATTCAGCGAGTGTGTGGAGCCGGCCTGTTGAGGGAAAAAGAGAGATGCTGAGATTGTTTAAAGAAGAAGAGCTAAGTGGAGGAAGGGAGGGATTGTTTAAAGAAAAGGTAAGAAGGGGGCTAAGAGAGGGTGTAAAGGTGGGGGGGGGGGGGTACGAGGGCCGATTCTCAAGCGCCGTTTGAGTACAAGCTTGGGAAAAAAAGGAGGGTTTTGGTGTGACAGGGACCAGCTGTATGTGCACCTTGACAAAAACACACAGTAGAGTCGGGGCCGTGTACTCACGTGATTTGGTTCAAGATCATTAACACAAAATATTATGACACGGTTTTGGATCCAGAGTCGGGGTTGGGAAGCTATGAGACCAACAGTGCTGTTGAGCCCCAAAAGTAAGCACATGTTCACCCCCCGTACCCCCCGTAAATAGGCCGCTCTCTGGGTCAGTGTGACAGGGATCACAGTAAAGCTGATCCAATACAAAACAAAATTGAAAAACAGCATACGGTGTCCACATACTTTTGGTGTAATAGTGTTTGTCGAACAAGCTTATGGTCCGGAGTCCACATACTTTTGGCGTAATAGTGTCTTATGGTCCAGGGTCCACATACTTTTGGCATAATAGTGTTTGTCCAACATGATTATGACCCAGCGTCCACATACCTTTGGTGTAATAGTGTTTGTCTATCCGGCGTCCACATAATTTTGGTGTAACAGTGTTTGTCGAACAAGCTTATGATCTGGTGTCCACATACTTTTGGTGTAACAGTGTTACTACTTTCTGTCGGTTCTCACAAATTACTTCAAGGCGATTCAAACAGAACCACCTCCTTGTTTCTACACTCACTGTCCATTTTATCAGCTCCACTTACCATATAGAAGCACTTTGTAGTTCTACAATTACTGACTGTAGTCCATATGTTTCTCTGCATGCTTTGTTAGCCCCCTTTCATGCTGTTCTTAAATAGTCAGGACCCCCCACAGGACCACCACAGAGCAGGTATTATTTAGGTGGTGGATCATTCTCAGCACTGCAATGACACTGACATGGTGGTGGTGTGTTAGTGTGTGTTGTGCTGGTATGAGTGGATCAGACACAGCAGCGCTGCTGGAGTTTTTAAACACAGTGTCCACTCACTGTCCACTCTATTAGACACTCCTACCTAGTTGGTCCACCTTGTAGATGCAAAGTCAGAGACGATCGCTCATCTATTGCTGCTGTTTGAGTCGGTCGTCTTCTAGACCTTCATCAGCGGTCACAGGACGCTGCCCACGGGGCGCTGTTGGCTGGATATTTTTGGTTGGTGGACTATTCTCAGTCCAGAAGTGACAGTGAGGTGTTTTAAACTCATAACAGCACAACACACACTAACACACCACCACCATGTCAGTGTCACTGCAGTGCTGAGAATGATCCACCACCTAAATAATACCTGCTCTGTGGTGGTCTTGTGGGGGTCCTGACTATTATAGAACAGCATGAAAGGGGGCTAACAAAGCATGTAGAGAAACAGATGGACTACAGTCAGTAATTGTAGAACTACAAAGTGCTTCTATATGGTAAGTGGAGCTGATAAAATGGACAGTGAGTGTAGAAACAAGGAGGTGGTTTTAATGTTATGGCTGATGGGTGTATATTGTGATTACGGCCTTGGTCCAGACCCACATTTTGGGAGACGAGCCTGAGATCTTTATCTACACTGACCACATGTTTTAAGGCACGTAATTAAATAAATGTGTTTGTGTCGTCCATCCAGTCCGTCCATTAGCCGTGAAGAAATACGTCTCACCTAATGAAAGAGAAACAGACAGACAGAGTCGAAGAGAATGAGAGAATAAGCAGAGAGACAGATACAGACACCCGAGCGTAGGGTAGTCAGATGAAGACAGGACGAGCAGAGTGGCGGGAGGAACGGCGGGAGGGAGGGCTGGAGGTAGAGCTCCATCTTCTTCTAATAGCTCATTATTGCTGATTAGGAAGGTCTTTTCTAGACGCCTGCTACCTTTTTGCTGCTAATGCTTTTGGCACCTCTTTAGCGGCTCACCCACGTTAATGGCGCAGAGCCCGAAGCACGCCGGCACAACATCACAACACGGCAAATGGTCCGGAGGCGGGCGATAAATAAGGTCTCATCACGGGTCTTAAGAAAGCGCCTCGTCCGCCTGTAGCCGGAGGTTCATTAGCTTTTAAGGAGACGGCCGGGACGCGCCTATTGTGGAAAATCCTGAGGAAATAAATATTGCACCCACTCACAGATCACTCCACGTCAGAGAATCTGGATCCTGGTTGTATACAGCCGAGGTCAAAAGTTTACATACACTCGTAGGGACGTGTGCGTCACCACTATCGTGCTTAAAATTGTTACTACTGTGGTAGTATAGTGTTGTCGAGTTGAGCTACTAGACCACCTTGGTGTAGAGGTCTAGCATTTAGGCTTATACCATTCTCTTGGTGCATGCCACGGAATCTTCCAAAAGAGGCATAGCCATGCCAAGCTGTAGCTGCCAAGAGGAGAGTGGGGCATAAGTCCATTTTGATGCCCATGCTTTTGGAATGGGTTGTGCAACAAGTTTATGGTCCGGTGTCCAGATACTTTTGGCCTAATAGTGTGTTATGGTCAGGTGTCCACATACTTTTGGTGTAATAGTGTTCGTCCAACAAGCTTATGGTCCGGTGTCCACATACTTTTGATGTAATTGTGTCTTATGGTCCGGTGTCCACATACTTTTGGTGTAATAGTGTTCGTCCAACAAGCATATGGTTTGGTGACCACATACGTTTGGTGTAATAGTGTCTTATGGTCCAGTATCTACATACTTTTGGTTCAATAGTGTTTGTCCGTCAAGCTTATGGTCAGGTGTCTTCATACGTTTGCCGTAATAGTGTCTTATGGTCCGTCCACCTCGTTTTGATGTAATAGTATTTGTCCAACAAGCTTATAGTCCGGTGTCCACATACTTTTGACATAATAGTGTCTTATGATCCGGTGTCCACATACTTTTGCAGTAATAGTGTCTTATGGTCCGGTGTCCACATCGTTTTGATGTAGTAGTGTTTGTCCAACAAGCTTATGTTCCGCTGTCTACATACTTTTGACATAATAGTGTCTTATGATCCGGTGTCCACATACTTTTGCAGTAATAGTGTTTGTTCATCTCTCTGACCGTTTGTTTACTGTAATTAAAAATGGAACTGTCCATTTAATAGATAGAAATGCTTTTCTTTATAATAATGACATGTCCATGTGCTTTTTTGCTGTGACCTTCACGCCAACACACCCACACACACACACACACACTCACACACACACACACACACACCTGATCTTCAGCCATTCACGTCCTCGCCGAACACATTCATAAAAAAATCGATGGCGGCGCATCGTCCTGCCTCTCCACGGCTGGAGCCCTTTTGCGAGTCACAACAGAGGAGTGAATTCCTGTAGGTGGAGTGTGGATGCTGCCTAAATGTGTTATTCTGACCCTCGGTGTGTGTGTGTGTGTGTGTGTGTGTGGTATTTTGCTTCAGGAATGTCATTGTAGGATTGACTTAAAGCATGCTTTATTATCCAGAGCTTTAAACACACTCGAGCGAGCGAGGTGGACAAAGCACAAGGTCTCGGCCTCACACGCGGTCATTTAGAGCTCAGTAAAACACACAACGCTGACGGATTAAAGAGAACGACGGCCGTTTTTAACTTAAAACAGTGGTGAAGAAGTACCAGCCTTCTAACTGTAGACTGTCGTGTTACTTATTTAAATACGCAATTGGTTTAATGATCTTAAACAGTAGAAAAAATTTAAATAAATACAGATAACGATGATTTGCAAATCCTTTCACTACCTGGATTTGGGCAGTTTATCCCACTCTTCATAGCAAGATGCTCTCCACAGATATTTAATTTGGTCTGCACCAGATCACCAGTTCTTCTGGCTCTATGCTTTGTGTCATTGGCACGTCAAACGTTGAACTGTCCTTCATGCATCCCACAATCACCAGTCTCCTAGTTCCTGCTGCTGAAAGCACCCCAGAAGAACATGCTGCCTCCACCATGTTTCAAATAAGAGACGCTAATGGCCTGGTGAGTCCAAACTCCAAGCAGGCTGTAGTTTTTCTGACCTTCATCTTGCCACGCTGTCATAAAGGCCCGAGTGCTGTAGAGATGGTTGCCTGTCCGACAGGTTCTGCACCAAATGGTGACCTCCAAGACCAATTTGGCCCAATTTGGCCAGCCATCCAACTCTAAAAACATTCAAGGTTCTACCAAGCTTCTAGGGCCGCTCAGGTGGCGCAGCGGTAAAAACACACGCTGGAACCAGATCTCGAATACATAGCATCGAATCTCAGCTCTGCCTACCGTCTAAGGCTGAGCGGCCACATGAACAACGATTGGCCTGTTGTTCAGATATGGGCGGGACTAAGCCGTATGGGGTCTCTCTCTCATGACTGGTGCAATTACGACCTATGCTGGCTGATTGATGGCGCCTGCACAGAGGTGAGAAAAGAGTGCTCTCAGGGTGTGTCTCTCCGTACACAGTGCTAAGCTGCACTGCACTCGTCAAAGTGTAGGTGAAAAAATGCATACGGCATGCTGCCCACGTGTCGGAGGGGGCATGGGTTAGCTTCATTCTCCTCAATCAGAGCGGGGATCAGCATTGGTGGAGAGGAAGCATGACGCAATCGGGCAATTGGACATGTTAAAATGGAGAGAAAGGGAGAAAATGCATTTAAAAAAAGAAAATATAAATACTGTATGTACCAAGCTTCTATTTCAAAATGATTGAGGTCACTGTGGTCCTAGGACACTCAAAGCCTTCAATATGGGGGTAGTTGTAGCCTAGCAGTTAAGGTACTGGACTAGTACGCAGAAGGTGTTGGTTCAAGCCCCACCACTTAAACCTTAATTGCTTAGACTGTATACTGTAGGTTGCTTTGGATAAAAGCTTCTGCTAAATGCTGAAAATGTAGATATTGTTTTATATCCTCGTCCTGATCAATCCTTCACCACACATTGATTAGAGATGCACAGACGGTTCCTTGGACTTTATGTCTTCATTTTTTTCCTTAGATTGCAGGAGTTCTTCGGATCGACTTCGGTTTAGTTCTACACAACAAGCAGGAGGAACCTGAACACAATTTGGAGTGCCAAAGCAAGACGTCTGAATACTTCTGTAAATAACAGATTTCAGGTTTTTACTTTCATTCATTTTTAAATAATAAAACCCTCCAAAACATGTTTTCACTTTGTCGTTGTGGGAGATTAATTAACACAATAAAATAAAATCTATAGCACAATAAAGTCTGCAAAAAGTCAAGGGGTCTGAATACTTACTCAGTCCGCACATACAGTGAGGACCAAAAAGTCTGAGACCACTAGATCTTTCATTTAATGCAACGTTTACAAATCACTTAATCAGCACTACAGTTTAAGTGAAATTTTAATCCTTGGCTCTGTTGGTTTTTGTCCTGGTCCTCTTTTGCAATGACAAGATTTAAGTCTCTTTATGGTTAAGAGTAACCAGCACTTTCTTTATATCAGACTCTGCTCCTGTTTGTGAACAGTAGGGAGTAGGGAGACCTCCCTGAAGAAGGAATTTAATCCCGGACCCCCACAAGTGATCCAGCAGCAGCATCAAGTGGTCACAGATTGTCAAGACATCCTGCTTTACCACACTTTCCAGTCCTATTTCGGCCGTCCCAACTTTTTTTGAAATGTTTTTAAGGTAAGATTAACATTTTTTGCTGTTTGCATTTTGCATTTTTTAAATTCAGTATATAAAAGATCATAAACAAACAACTGCTTTCTGTCTATATTTGTATTTTACCTGCTGTCCCAAGTCTAAAATTAATCATAATAATAATACAAATAATAATAATAATAATATAATAATAATAATAATAATAATACAAATAATAATAATATAATGAACAACCACAGTAGCAAAGCTAATAATGATAATAACAATATTGCAAATAATATATAATAATTATAATAATAATGATTAGAAAAATAATACTAACAAAAAACAACAACAATAATAATACAAATAATAATAATATAATAATAACAATATTAGCACTAATAATGATAATAAAAATAATAATGATAACAAATATAAGAAGAAAAAAAAAATAGTAATAATAATAACAATCTGTATCTTCTGTATCTCCGCACGGTGATAAATTACACTAGCCACTCCCACCTGGATCCAGGGTTCGAATCCCCAGCGGTGCTATTGGCCAGTCAGGCCTCTACATACAGACATAATTAGTTATATCTGAGAGGGGAGGGTGGCCAAGGCCTCATGACAGATTAGTATCCTCTCCTGGGTATGTTACTGTATTGCAATCCCAGTGATACCAGGGAAATCAGACACACTGTGACCCTGACCAGGAAAAAGAAACATGAGTGTAATGATTCTGTTTGTGCGCTATCTACATTTATGACATTTTAGCTGACAGGTATCAAACAAATCATCGTGTTTAATGATTGTATGATTTTACCTCTGGCAGGAACAGATACCGGATTTGCAAAGGAAAACCGTATTAACATGAAGAGAACATGCCAAAATCTGCACAAACAGGTTTGAACCCAAGTCCAAAGGATCCTGGAGCTGTGCGCCACCTTTACTATCCACTATGCCACTCGTATTTTTCTATAGGTTAAGTTGTTGGCTTAGTTATAGATGCTGCTTTATGTTATGTTGCAATGTTGTATGTTGGTGTGTTTATTATATATGATATAAAACTGTGGGCACTGGCTAGCCCACTACCACTGGGATTCAGGGTTTGAATTCCCAGCAGTGCTATCAGCTAGTCGGGTACCTACGTACAGACATGATTGGCTATGATTCGGAGGGTATGGCCCAGGCATAGTATGTGTGTGTGTGTGTGTGTGTGTGTGTGTTCTGACCTTGGCTTCCAAAAACCTTGAAGAACATTTTCATTTTAGCAAATTATTTTATTCAAAGTGCCTCAGAATTGTGACTAAACAAATGCAAGCATTTGATGGTTAAGGGCTTCACTTAGGGGCTCAACGGTGGCAACCTGGCAGTGATGGGGCTTCAGCTATCAGACTTTATTATTCCAGTACCTTAACCACTAAGCTACCATGGTGGACAAAGGTAGAAAACCAAAGAACCTAAAATTTAAAACAGAACCTCAGCCACGATGATGTGACCTGTAATTCCACTTATGAATATGTTCTTATAATAAAAACCTAATTCATTTTGGGGTCGTTATTTTGGTAGTAAAAGAAGAACATGTAAATGTTATTTTGGCTCTGTTTCTTCATCTCTCAAATAAAGTGGCCTGTAAATATAAGATTTTATATAAAATATTATATATATTTACATAATTACAGTGGATTCAGAAATTATTCAGACCCTTTGACTTTTATTGTGTTTTGAATTAGATTTTGAATGGGTATAATTGCCATTTACTGTGGATTGTTGATGATTTTCACCCACAGTGATGAAAGAAAATGTGTTTTAGGGTTTTGGAAAACAACACAAATGGGGTCTCCCCATGAAAAGAAAAAAAAAAGAGGAAGAAAACGGAGCATGTGATGCCATGCAATGGTATGCCAGTCTCGTGTTTGATCCCCATGACTAGTCTTATTCCATATATTAAGTTTTCCAACCACAAACACTTTTTGACTGCCAACCACATACAGAAAATGTCATGGCTGAGTTGCATCACAGTTCTGTTCAACAACTAAATAACACTATCATTGACATAATCAGTGTTTTGTTTACGACAGTAGGCAGAGTTGCATCACTGCCTAATGTGTCTTTAACTACTTATAGTGTTCTTTGAAACACCAACACCTACACCAACAACTCAGGTTGAACAGGTTTTCAGATAAATATAACCCACCTTGGCTTTCATTTTCTCTTTATTTTTCAGCTCTTCTTGACCAAGAACTGGCAGCTGTTCCACATGAAGGTACACTTTTTATTTCTGTAGTACATGTGCAGTCCTGGGATTTCAGTAACTTGTGTAACTGTTCTTTTCTTTGACTAAAGACTGGAAGACTTACAAGTTTGTTGTGGGTTTTCTAAAGGAACATTAAATATGATTTATCTGTGTATCAAGTTTTACAATGTACCTGAACCTTGCAGCATGACTTCCTAATTCCTTGTTTGCAATTATAATCATTTATAACCCCTGGCTTCTCTGTGACCATATTTATAGGACTAGTTTGCCTGCAAAGTTATGTATTCCAGGAAAAACAGTTGCCAACGGGTGTAATAAATCAGCCATATAAAGGAAATGATATGCTTCCAACCTTGGCAGCAACAGTTTAGGGACAGAACTTTCCTGTTCCAGCAAGACTGAGCCCGGGTGCACAAATCAAGCTCTATAAAGACATGAACAAACAAGTTTGATTTAAATAAACTCAAGTGGTCTGCACAAAGCCTTAGCCTGACCTTAGCCTTAGTGGACAGCTTTGAAATGAACTGGGACATCAATTGAGGCAAATGTCCTTTGACTTAATGGGTACAAATTCCCACAGACTTAATCCTTAAAGTCTTGTGAGAAGCATTCTCAGAAGCGTGGCCATCCATTGTTATAGCGAAAAGATTACACAGAGGTCACTTTATTTTAACACCATTTGTATTTCAACTGGAGTGTACAACAAGCTCACAATCAGGTGTCCAAATACTTTTGGCCATATAGTGTACATGTGATGTGATGGTATAGTATACATTTTGTGGTTCTTTACAAAAGTATGTAAACATATGACTTCAACTGTAGTTAAATTAATGTACAATAAAGCAGGTAAACGTGTTTTATAAGCAATACAATTCATTTCTGGTTGTTAGCTCAATGCTAGCGTCATATTATGATTTATTTATCATATCATAGCATCCGGACTAACACAACCAGACTGTGTAACAGTTTTATCCCTCAAGCAATCAGACTCCTCAACTCAGTACTATAACAATTTCCTCCGGAAATTTTCTGCTGCCACACACTGATCTGTATTGACTGTTACTTGCATTTTTGACTATGTTACTTGTATTTTTGCACACCTCCTGGAAATGCACAATAATTTCTGCACCTTACTTGTATTTTGCACCATATTTACTTTTTAGGCACCTTATCTGCATTGCCAATTTTACGCTGCTAATGTACAACATGTCACTACCTCAGGAACCATTGTATCATCTATTCACCATCATGTACTAACACTTGTCTTTAGTCCTGTGTTCTAATTACTTGTTTAGATTAGGGATAATTAGGAATATCTTTTGTAGTTATTTATTATAGGATTTTTTGTATTATTGTTGTATTTGCACTGTTTTGTCTTGCACTTTTTGTACCGTGTTACACCGTGATCCTAGAGGAACGCTGTTTCGTTTCAATATGTACTTGTATGTAGCTGAAATGACAATAAAACCTCTCTGACTCTGACTCTGATATTGATGCAATCGCTTCAGACTAAGTGCGCATATTACGTACTTTACGGTAGACTGGCCGTGTGACGCTGTTTGACACCTTGCCGTACTGTATATAATAGCGGTGCAGCAGCTTTTTTGAGGCGGATCGCTTGAACTCACACGCGGTGCGGACCTGCTGGTTCACACCTTTCCTCCATTTCGGCTCCCAGGTGTTTTATAAATCAAACATAAACACACTTAACTACAGGTTATGGCGTATCTATCGTCTTCTGCCACTTCTACAAGTGTAAGTAAATACAAGAAATGTATTTTATTGAGATATTTTTGATGTATTAGTGATAGGACATTGTAATGACTTTTGCAGTTGTTCTATTATTGTTCATTTGTTGTAGGAAGGGGTTTGGATGTATTTGCAAATAACAGCAGGTGACTTCTCTGTGCCCATATAAATACAGCTACTTGTTAAGTTGTTAGGAAATGGAACAGTGGTCTCTGTCCAGACCTGACCAGATGCTTTAAAAAAACACTAAAACAGATCTGGCAAGAGGTGCTGAAACAACAGTGACAGCTTAAGAGCATCATCTAACATGAGACTCCAAGGCTTCTAACTGAAAGTGGATCACAATTACTTTTCTACATTGGTAAATTAATCATCTTAAACTAAACGTAAGTGTAAAGTCTATGGAACAGTGGTCTCTTCACCAAGATCCGGAAGAACACCCAGAACTGTTATGTAATGTGGAGGGTAAAAATTGTTCCCAGGGTCAGATAGTACTGAGGAACTGTGTAATATTACACATTACATATCACATATCTTTATTCTATTTATTTAGCTACATAGTTAGGTACAGTAAGACTTGCCTACCTACTTACCGACCGACCTACCTACCTACCTACCTACCTATCTATTGGGAATTCGAGAACCACATAAGACCAGGTCTGCCATAAATTAGTAGCTACTGGAGCAACTGTAAAGTCAACGGTTGTTTTGTTTTTAGCAGCTTTAGATAATAGCAGACCTGATTTAGGTGGATTTTGGATAATATGTGACCATCTGACCATCAGAATAAGAGACAAATTGGGTTTTCTTGACCCTGAATTAGGGTTGGGCGGGGGGGCAAACTGTACAGTGTACACACTTGAGTGTAATTACAATACTTCAATGTTTTATTATAAAAAGATTTAACAATCTGAACGTCAAACATTGCTTATCTTATCTGATCTATAATAAATACGCATAAGTATAAATGCACGTGTATCAATTACACTTTAACACAAACATTAACACATAACATTTTGGCATTGTAATCTCTCTCTGCCCACACAAAACAGAATAATAGCAGCTACACACTTCAATATATTTCAAAAGTTAACTGCTTACTTTATAGTTACAGATATTTCTTACAAGTGTATGAACGTGTACGATTAGTTCTGCCTGTAATCCAGAATTAAGTTCTATACCGTAACAAAAAATATGAATGTAAATGTTCATGTTGCGATGACGGTGATGTAAAATAATGTTAAAATAATTCAAAGTCCAAACATTTGAGTGGTTTAACGAGAACGCTACTTTAAATATCACACAAGCTCAGTGCAAAACACGAGCACAGAAACGGTACAAATCCGATCTCTTCCCTACACACTCGCTCCCTACGCCCTATAGTGCACTTAACATTCTTAAAGGGCCAGACTATATATTTTATAATTCACATTACACGACAGGTGAGACGTTCTTTTTTCTTAATATAGCGCTTTTATTTAGGAAAAAATAGTTCTCACATAGGCAGAAAAATCTATGGCAGACAAGAGTCAGAACAGCGGATTGGGCGTAACGTTATTATTACTGTTTGCTCCTTTTTCTCAACACTTGTGCTCGATTTACACTGAAGATATATTTAGTAAATAAGTACATGTCCGCGCACGCACGCGCTCGTGTTCATTTCCGGTTGAACTGATAAAAAATGTTGATTTTGAAAAATTAAAAGACGAGCCGTTTTTCAGTTTCTGCTTGTTAGCTCACAGCTAACGCTAGCCAGTGTGGCTCTTCACTCGTCTCTCTGGGTTATCACCAGTAAGCACCCCACAGCCAATCAGCGAGCTCCAACCGCCTACCCCTCCCACCCCTCCCTCACTGTGGATGCGCGCATGTCCTAAAGTCTCAGTTTTCAAGGTAAACCTGAAGCAGAAATTCGGCGCTGCACATTTAAAAAATACCGTCACCATTTTTGAATACCGCGGTATACGGTAATATCGTCATACCGCCCAACCCTACCCTGAATAGGCTCCAACTGTTGCCTGTCCTTGGGGACAGTGGTAGCCTGGACAGTGGTAGCCTAGTGGGTAGAGCTTTGGACTATCAATTGGAAGATTGTCGGTTCAAATCCAGACTCTGCTATGCAGCCATGGTTGGGTCCTTGAGCAAAGCCCTTAGCTCTGTCTGCTCCAGGGGTTCTGACCCCGGCTTCCAAATAAGCTGGGATATGTGGGAGAAGAATTTCATTGTACGGTACACGTGTAGATCTAGGTGGACAAACTATTCCTTATTAGTTTAATGACATTTAATGACATTTTTGGAACTTTTTACCTCCAAACAAATACATTTTAAGGTTGCTATGTGTGTATTTATGGTCCAGACTTAAGAGCAAACTTGTAGTATGAATGTAGTCTGTATTTTTATTTCGATTTCTGTCCTGACAAAAGTACACCTCAAGCACAGGTATGTTGTACAGACTTATTTACGTTTCGGTGTCTGCGTAGCCTACACAGTATTTAAACTTCAATCTTATCGTTCCAAAGTCACCTGTCTGACCTCCTGAGGTGTTTGCGCACTTCCAGTTGTACACACACAACGGTTCGAGAACTGCTGAGCTGGAGTGTTTAGTTCTGCCGAAGAACCGATCAGACAAGTATAAGCGGTATACCAGTGGCCCTCAGGCACATCAACATGATTAAATGTACTTTCGACGGAAGACTTCAGGTTTCCGTTGGCTGAACTGGGTTGAGCCAACGATTAATGTTTGTTACTCACATAAAATACATTTGAAGTTCCTTTTCAAGTTCTTGTTCTGAACAGCGACCAGCCTCTGCCCTGTTCCTGCAGAAGGTTGCCAAGCTCTGCAAGACCAAACATGTCAAGATTTTTACTGACTGCTGGAAAATTTAGGTGGTATCAGGCATGGCAAGCATAACAGAGTGTCCTGTCCCCGTGTGCCTAAATGGGTGAAGGAGGAAATCTGGAAATCTACTTTGCAGTCTGCATTCGAGAACGTCTTATAGGATTAATGTCCATGGAAGGTGCACCAATCCATCCTGGTGTTCATTAAACTAGAAGTGCGAGTGCAAAATCTAAGCCTAGTGGTTAAGGTACTGGACTTGTATTCGAAAGTTTGCTGGTTCAAGCCCTACCACTGCCAGGTTGCCACTTTTGGGCCCTTGAGCAAGGCCCTTAACCCTCAATTAATTAGACAATATACTGTCACAGTACTGTAAGTCCCTTTGGATAAAAGCGTCCGCTAAATGCGCTCACTCACTTTCTTAACCGCTTATCCAATCATGGTCGCGGAGGGGGGCAATGGGGGCAAGGCACACAGTAACACCCTGGACGGGGCGCCAGTCCATCGCAAAGCAGACACACACACACACACACATTCACACGCTCATTCACCTATAGGGCAATTCAGTGTCTCTAGTTAACCTGACTGCATGTTTTTGGACTGTGGGAAAAAACCGGAGACACGGGGAGAACATGCAAACTCCGCACAGAAAGGACCCGGACCACCCCGCCTGGGGAACAAACCCAGGACCTTCTTGCTGTGAGGGCCCAACTGCTGCTAAATGTATTATTATGCACCGTCCACTGTACCTAACCAGTATTCTGTAGATTCACCAAGCAATATATATTCCAAAGCTCAGGGGTCCAAGTTGTGCTCTATACACCTAGTTATGAATCCTTGCTCATTAATCTTTTAACATATTTTTGTACTTTTTTGTAGGTACAAAGTCAAAATTGGAGTTATTCACTGGACCTTTTCTCTTTTTTTTCCCAGAAGGAACTGTCACCACGCTGGAACCTCACTGTCAAAGTTCTCCGAGCAAAGTTTCTCAAAGCGTACGACTACTGTAAGTACCACACAAGTTAGGTGATAGGTCTTCTAGTAGTGCCGTTATGTTATTAGGTCTAATGCGCTACCCCGGCACCGCTGAGGTCTGAGTTTGTACCTTAGCTGTGAAATCGACTGGCCGGGTGCCTACACAGACCTGATTGACTGATTGTGTCAGTCGGGAGTCGGGTCTGCTGGTCTAAGGGGCCTGTACAGAGACGGGGAATAATGGAGAGCAGTGCGTGACTCTCCATATGTGATATTGCTCTCTGTTTGAACCCGTCCCTTGCAGGGGAAAAGAAGCGGTTGGCTACTATACACTGAGTGGACTGTGATACGCATGGCCCTCCTCTGTCAGGATTTGGAGTGGTGTAGGAAAGATACAACTTAGTAACTGGATACAATTTAATTGGGAGAAAAAGGGGGAACCTCTGTAGGTGGCTGGAATTGGCTTCCATAGAACACCATTCAAAGTGATTAGTCTTACATATGTCTGTTTTCTCTCTCGCTCTTATTTTAATCCCTATTAAACCTTTCCACAGTTAATCAGAATGACCTGTACGTGACCTTGCGGCTGCCCACGGCCTCAGCTCGAACCTTGAGCACCAGGTGCATTTCTAACTGCAACACACCGGAGTGGAACGAGGCCTTCCACTTCAGAGTGCAGAGCCAGGTCAAGGTGAGTCAGAGATGAACATCATTGCCTTTGCTTTAGGCCTTTGCTCCTGCTTCTCTGTGCCCATGTGATCAGCGACAAACTTGGTCCCAATAGCCTCTAAGCTCATGGTGACCGGTCTTAAAGCTTGGTTGACCATGGACGGCGTGACCGATTCTAATTCATGATTCTAGGTGGACCTGTTTTTCTTTTCTAGAACATTCTGGAGCTGACGGTGTACGACCAAGACGTACTGAGCGATGACCTCTGCACCAGCTTCCTGTTCGACATCAGCAACCTCACACTCGGTCAGAAGGATACCAAGGTCTTCGTCGCTGATGAGCAGGTCAGTAGCTTCGGGAGTCCTCGCAAACGGACGCTGGGATAAAGCTCGTAAATAAACTGCCGAAATGTCAACTTGTGTTTTTCTGGATCTTTTTCAGACGAAAGACGAGCTGTGGGTGGAATTTGAGCTTACAGAGAGGTAACAGACACTTGACCCTCTCTTCTCACCTAGTCATATCCAACTCCCGTACTGTAACCTCCCCCTGCTGCAGCTTCTTACCCCGACCGAGCTTAGCTGCAGACCAACATGCGCCCTTTCTGACACCTGTGCAGTCGAGACCGCTTCTTTTTACCCACCAGAGACGGCGTATCACAGTACGGAGGGAATTGAACCCAGGCCCTTCTTGCCTGTCTGTCACACCAAACACCAGCATGTCTTTACTCGTGGTGTGGCGGCTCCATCCTCAGCACCCTTCTCCTGATATAACTGGCCAGTTGTAGCCTAGTGGTTAAGATACTGGACTAGTAATCAAAGGTTGCTGGTTCAAGCCCACCACTGCCAGGCTGCCACTGTTAGACTCAATTGCTTAGATAATATAATGTCACAGTACTGTAAGTCGCTTGGATAAAAGTGTCTGCTAAACGCAGTGAATGTAAATGTAAACTCTCATCCCTGTTCTGCACATGCTCAGATCATCTCATAAGAGGAAAAAGCACCTGATCCAAGTGTTTTTATCTACTTTAAATTAGAAGTACCCTACTGATTCATTTAATTTGTTACCTATTGTGTTACAGTACTGAGCCACCTGAAGGCTACTTCTCAAATGGAGTTCTAGTGGTAAGCTTCCATCTTACGCACTCCTGAATGCAGAGACCTCAAAAACATTGACTGTAGCGAATTTAATAGTTTAATTTTTTAGCATTTTGGATTGCAGCGCTAGGCTACTCAGTGGTTTTGTTTATGTATAAAGATTTTCCGCCTCTGTTGCGAGAGTTCAAACCTCAGCCTGGTTAGGCGCTCGACAGACGCAATCGGCCATGTGTGAAGGTTTCTCCTTGATGATGCTGCGATAGCGACCTCTATTGTTCGGTAGAAGCACCAGCGTGCATTTCGATGCAGACGTAGATCGCAGACTCTGCAGAATAGTTAGCGATTGTAGGATGGATTTGAAAAAAGGACTAGATTTGGAAATAAAGGGCTGGACTAGGAATCAGAAGGTTGCCAGTTTATGCCTTACCACCAGCAGGGCAGGGCACTCTGTGGGTAGTCTGTTGAGTGCCCAGCCAGTCTGGGGGCACCGCCGAGACCCCAGGTTGAGGTTGTGGACTAGTGTGTTATTAGACCTCTGCACCACACAGTTTTTTAAATCCAGGCAGGATTTTGTACATTTTGAGTTCATCTGGTACATTTCTGTGCTTGCAGGCCGCCCCTCTGTCCACTCTAGAGGTGAAAATAAACAAGCTGCCCAGCACTGGTGAGAAACTACATAGTTTGTGTGTTGTTCGAATAAAAATAAACGTTTATAAAGCATGTTTACCGTGTGGCGTTTGCGTCCGTGTGTCCTCCAGTGCAGCAGGGCCTGATGCTGAAGTTGGCCGGTGCGTACAAGGAGGATCAAGTGATCTCGGCATCCAAGAAATCCAGTCTCATGCAGTCGGTCCGCTACTACGTCAACAAATACCTGGAGACAGAAATTAAAGTCGTAAAGGTAGAACTCTGGGTTGCTTGTATCTCATCATGATGATTTACGCTGGCACAGTGGCACAGCTGGTACTGTCATGGTATTTCTGCCAGGGTGACAATAAATCCGCAGTGACCCATGAAAAGAACAGACTTTTTCTTCATTCATTTATTTTCTTTATTCATTTATCCTGGTCAGGGTAGTGGTGGGTGAAATTCACTGTGGCGTGGACCCTAGGCTCATGCTGCTTACACATCATTTGTTTGTTTGAATCAGGAGGAAGAGGAGGACACTGATGAAGCTTCGTTATGTCTGGCGTCGGCTCCTGTGAGCCCCTTCACATCCACACAAGAACTCTCTGTTCCCGTGGAGGCGGTGAGAGGACTAATATTTAAATAAAATATATATATATGTTTTTTATTTTATAAATAATTTAGTTTAATATATATCGATCAACCATAACATTAAAACCACCTCCTTGTTTCTACAATCACTGTCTGTTTTATCAGCTCCACTTACCATATAGAAGCACTTGGTAGTTCTACAATTACTGACTGTAGTCCATCTGTTTCTCTGCATGCTTTGTTAGCTCCCTTTTACCCTGTTCTTCACTAGTCAGGACCCCCACAGGACCCCCACAGAGCAGGTATTATTTAGGTGGTGGATGATTCTCAGCACTGCAGTGACACTGACATGGTGGTGGTGTGTTAGTGTGTGTTGTGCTGGTATGAGTGGATCAGACACAGCAGCGCTGCTGGAGTTTTTAAACACCTCACTGTCACTGCTGGACTGAGAATAGTCCACCAACCAAAAACATCCAGCCAACAGCGCCCCATGGGCAGCGTCCTGTGACCACTGATGAAGGTCTAGAAGATGACCGACTCAAACAGCAGCAATAGATGAGCAATCGTCTCTGACTTTACATCTACAAGGTGGACCAACTAGGTAGGAGTGTCTAATAGAGTGGACAGTGAGTGGACACGGTGTTTAAACACTCCAGCTGCACTGCTGTGTCTGATTCACTCGTACCAGCACAACACACACTAACACACCACCACCATGTCAGTGTCACTGCAGTGCTGAGAATGATCCACCACCTAAATAATACCTGCTCTGTGGGGGTCCTGTGGGGGTCCTGACCATTGAAGAACAGCATGAAAGCGGGCTAACAAAGCATGCAGAGAAACAGATGGACTACAGTCAGTAATTGTAGAACTACAAAGTGCTTCTATATGGTAAGTGGAGCTGATAAAATGGACAGTGAGTGTAGAAACAAGGAGGTGGTTTTAATGTTATGGCTGATCGGTGTGTATGTAATTATATAATAATAATAAAGGGGGGAATGTATTTTTTACAGCTCTGTACTGGCTTCGTGCTTCTGTGTTTGATGGGAATATTTAGGGAGCTTAAGGGGGTACCTAAGGGGGTTCATGTCTCAGGGGTACGATACTAAAATCTTGTGCTCTATTCCACAGGAGATGGTGAGTTTACAGTTGAACATGGTAGACAGGTATTTTTAGCATTTTATTTCAACATTCTTAAAATGATTATTATTGAGTTATTATCTTATTGAGAAAATTCAAATCTTTTTACGACCGCTCACGGCGGAGCAGCCCCGACGAGGATCTGAAGGTGCGTCTGGATTTCGACATACCTGCGGCGGAGAAGGCCTTTCTGGAGAAGAGACGGGAGGTGGCGGCCCTCGCCCTGCAGAAAGCACTGAAGCTCAAAGCTCCTGTGAATCCAAACAAGGTAACACGCACGGTCAAAAGACAGAAGTTGTACAGCTGGGCACTGATGTTGGTCAAGAAAGCTTCAACTGATGTTCCAGTTCATTCCAGAGCTGTTAAGTGGTATTGAGGTCAGGACACTGGTCACTGTGCACAAGGGCACAGTCATGCTGGAACAGAAGAGGGACTTCCTTAAACTGTTGCATATCATTTTTATCATTTATATAATTTATTACACCTGTTAGCAGTTGTTGTGGCTGAAACACAAACATTAGAAGGGGTGTCCCAATACTTTTGTCCATCAAGTTTATTGGCTTAAAGGCTTTCAAAATTCAAAGGCCTCCAGCGGCCGACAGGCTGCAGGTCGAGGAACACTGACGTGCCTCGATGTCTTCAGATACTTGACGTACCTCAGGCTCACCCGCCGCTCTGTGTTAACGGTGTGTAGGCGCCTGTGGTGGCGGTGGTGTTTTCTGGAGGGGGTTCCAGAGCCATGACGTCCATGTACGGCTCTCTGAAAGGACTGCAGAAGCTCGGCCTGCTCGACGCCGTAACCTACATCACCGCCGTGTCTGGCTCCACCTGGTGAGTGCTGAACACATTACAGATTAAAGGTTTACATAAAATCGTTAGGGCTGCGGTTCTCAACCTTTTTTTCTCTGTGGGAGGAAACCGGAGCTCCCGGAGGAAACCCACGCAGACACGGGGAGAACATGCAAACTCCACACAGAAAGGACCCATACTATATGACATCACAAGAAATCTCCCATGTGTCAATACTCATCTTATTTAAATGCAACACCCCCCCTTAGGCTCACTGAGGCCCCCTAGACCTAAAAAAGCCACCTAAAACTCTGCACCGCACCCTCTTCCCTTTCATCTTTTCAAGGGCTATGTCTCAGCTCTACAGCGACCCCTCTTGGTCGAAGGCGGACCTGGACAAGTCGATCGCGCCTGTACAGAAGGAACTCTCCAAGAGCGTCAGCAGTCTGTTCACGCCCACGCAGCTGAAGTATTACTACGCCGAGATGCGGCAGAAACAGAGTGACGGGTACTCGGTCTCGCCCATCGACATGTGGGGGCTCACCATCGAGCACCTCGTCTTCGGCAAGGTCAGTCATGTGACTCGGAAAGCACAAAACAAAAAGTAATTGCCCCCTTCTTGATTCTGATAGTTTCTGATATTCTATATTTGTCCGCCTGAATGATTTCATTTCATTAAATCATGAGACACTGTTTAATATTTATTAGGTATAATACCTGCTCAGTTTACCTAAATTGATGATTTACATTTAAGAGATTTACAAATAAGAGACTCATTTTATTATTTCTATATATTCAGAAGCACACAGCTACACTGTCTGACCAGCAGAGGGCAGTCTCAGAGGGTCAGAACCCGCTCCCTATCTACATCGCTGTGAACCTGAAGGAGGATAGCGGCGGCTCCATGGTGCCTGGTAAATACAGCACATAAATCCTGGGACTTGTTCTCATAAAGAATGATGTAAAGATGTAAAAAACACAGCCTGGGCCGACAAGCTTGTTTTAGGCTTTTCTTCCCATTTGCTCCCAATTTAGTCGTTTTCGATTCCCCTCCCTGTTAAAATCATGCCACCAGTAACCCCTCCCCTCCCCCCTCACCACGCTGGCTGAGAAGGGCCAAGAATGTCACCTGGTCTGTCTATCTATCTGCCTGTTTATCTATCTGTCTGTCTGTCTATCTACTTATGTGTTTGTCTGTCTGCCTATTTATCTATGTGTCTATCTCATTATCTATATAACTATGTGTTTGTCTGTCTGGATAGATAGATGGACAGACAGACAGACAGACAGACAGACAGACAGACAGATAGATAGATAGACAGATATGAGAGGCTGCTCATGACGACTTTTTCTAGAATTTTCTCCACTATATACACTACACTGTACATTATAGTATAGTGTTCCTGTACAAACTTTAAAAGGACAGCTTGACTTGAAGATTGAAATTGTGCTTTCTGTAAGATGTACTTTGTGTAAGTAGCTAAACTTGACTAGCAACATTCAGTCATTCATTCATTCTCTGTTTTACCACAGTTTTATCCTGGTCAGGGTTGCGGTGGGTCCGAGGTTTATTTATATATATATATATATATATATACTGTATATGTGTGTGTGTGTGTGTGTGTGTGTGTTTTCTTTAATGATTACAGAGTGGTGTGAGTTCACCCCGTTCGAGGTGGGATTTTCCAAATACGGGGCCTACGTTCCTTCAGAAAACTTTGGAAGCGAATTCTACCTGGGTCACCTGGTGAAGAAGCTACCAGAGACTCGAATCTCCTACCTGTTAGGTCAGTGCTGGGACATTTTCACTGATCCTAACGTTTCTGGAAATAGAATTTGTACTTAATACCTGTCTAACAAAGTGTGTGTCTGAGTGCAGGAATGTGGAGCAGTATTTTCTCTACAAACCTGTCACAACTTTGGAGTTTGGCCACCGGATTGAGTCCTTCCTGGACCCCCTGGTTAGCGGAGCGGACCAACAGCATCGGTAAGTATATCATGGCCCAGTCATACTGAGTGCAATATGTTGATAAATTTAGATTGGCCAGAGACGGGTACCATGTTATTGTCTCCGTATTACAGTGTGGTCGAGGATCCAGCACGTCTCTGTGTACTGGGAGGGAAGCAGTTATACCGTCTGGCCTTCCCTCCCTCAGACACAGCCAGTCTTGCAGTCATGCAGTTAATCCATGCAGTTGATAAGAAATGACCAAGTTTTTTCCTCTGTTGTGTAGAAACAGATAACAAGCGCTCGACGCTGGACACCATGCGGGTCAGTAACGAAGCCTCGACTCTGAACAAGTTTCTGACCGGCCGTCCCTTCATCAGCCACGTGTTCAACTTCCTGCGGGGATTCTTTCTGCACAACTTGTACAGCGAAAACAACGAGTTCAACACCTCAAAAGGTCAGAACTTGGCTGTGAAGTGTTTATTTACACTGTCGCAGGTTTACTCTGATTAATTGTGCCTGTACAGAGGTGCGTGACTCTCCATGCGCAAGACTTAACTCACATGCGAATAAGAAGGGATCGCCCTGCGATGGACTGGCGCCTCATTTAGGGTGTTCCTGCCTTGCATCCAGTATTTTCCGGCGAAACCAGACCAGAATAAAGTGGTTAATGGGAATAAAATGAGAATTTCAAGAATGACCAAGATGCTGTATGTGTGTGTGTGTGTGTGTGTGTGTGTGTGTGTGTGGGTGTGGTTTTGTGGTTAATGTAATACACATAAACTATTTCCACACCATTAAGTGCCATTAAGGTAATTGATGGTGTAATGTGTGGTAAAACGTGACGTGTGTGTTTGATGTTTTGTTGCAGACACACACCCAGATGCTTTTCCGAACAAGCTGACCCCAATGGACCCCAACCTCGGTTTGGTGGACGCCGGCTTTGCCATTAATTCCGGCTTCCCGCCGGTGCTACGAGCGCGCAGACGGGCCGACGTGATCCTGTCCTTCGACTACTCCTGGACGGACGACCGGCTCAAGGTGAGAACTAACAGCACAGAGATCAAGAGCCACGTTCAGTGATTTCATACGATTTGATGCACGCTAGCACACCAGAGCTGACATCTCAAACCTCGTAAGTTTGCATCTCAGCTCTGCTACCGAGAGGTCGGGTGCCTATACGAACAATGACTGGCTCGTCTGTCAGGGTTGGATGCCGGAGGGGGATTTTTGATCGATGGCACCTGCATCAGAGACGGCGGATAATAGAGATCGATGCGTGACTCTCCATGCGCAAGACTGATCCACATTTGAACTCATCTCGTGCCAGAGATGTTCACAAGTCACAAAATAGGAGTCCAAGTTAAGTCACAAGTCTTTAAACTAGAGTTCGAGTCAAGTCATGAGTCAATATAATAAACACAAAACATATATTGGAAATGTAGCGTAGAAATAAACGAATAATCTGTAAGTTCAGATAAAAAACAACAACAGATTAGCGAGTGTATTTAGCCGTTTTACTTCGTGCCTTTACTTGCCTCCTCATCGTGTAAATGAATGTAATTTCTGTAACAAGAAGGTTCCAGTTAAAAGCTTCAACTGATACGTTTTGTTTTCATTGCAAAAAAAAAGCGCTCGATAAATCACGGCACAGCGGTCAAAATCCCAAACAGCAAAGAAATCATAACCGCTGCTTACCTTAGCTTCTGTTCTTCCAGATGCTAATAAATTTATAAGCGTGTGTCCCATTAGGAATAGAATCCGTTATTTTGTAAATGTGCTTATAATTAAAAACCTCCAAACTAAAACAGGAAGTGGTTAGAAAGCCGATCGAGCGTTTCATTACCGCGTCATCTGTGTGACGCAAACTGAATAAATGCAAATAACAGCATTTCTTACTAACAATTACAATCAGAAGGTCTGATTGGTTCAGAAAGCGCTCTTACAACCATTAGCACCAATTCTGTAGGAGCGTTCCATTCACCCCGGTTGTTCCTGTGAAGTGCACTACGTAGGGTATTCCCTATTTAACTAATGTTAACACATGCTGACGCCAGGGAGTCATTTTTTTGCAAGTCATGAGTCAAGTCGCTGTGTGTGCGATTACGTCCCCATCGCTGTCTCGTGCAGGTGAAAAGATGCAGGGCGTGTGTTAGTCACGGCTCTCCTCAGTCAGAGTGGAGGTCAACATCAGTAGAGAGGAAGCGTAATGCAGTCCGGTAATTGGATACGACTAGATTGGGAGGAAAATTTGAATGTACTCAATTTGGCGACGGTAGCATGTTGATTGATTTGGTTACTAACTTCTGTACCTCTGTGCGTACGTGACAGACCCTGAAGCAGACCCAGCAGTACTGCGCCGAGCACCAGATTCCGTTCCCGAAAACGGACCTCAGCAAACTCAAGTCGGAGCCGGTGAGGGAGGTGTACGTGTTCGAGGACCAGGACAATCCGGAGGCTCCCATCGTGATTCACCTTCCACTGATTAACGTCACCTATAAAGAGTTCAAAGCACCAGGTAAATGCGTCACACTCACAATTACTGCTGATGACTTCTCTGTGCCCGTATTAGTAGGATGGGTTTGACTGGGATGAAATGGCAAACTTAATGGGAACAAATCTGGTCTGTTAAACGTGGTGAGACCTTGGGTGCACGGGTGGCACAGCGGTCTGCTGAGATTTCCAGCTTTTCAGCTGTACTATTAACCTGGTCGGGCATCAGATAGGAACAATAGGCCGTGCCTGAGGGAGGGAGGTCAGTGGGGTTCTTTAGTGCTGCTGCATTTGCGGCCTGGTGGAGGTGCCTGCACGAAAGACAGCTGATTCACAGACAGCGGTGCATGCTCCTCTCTACGCAATACGGCTCTCTGGCGGGTGAAAAGAAGTGGTCTGCAACTGCGTGCATGTCAGATTTACATTTACATTTTCGGCATTTAGCAGACGCTTTTATCCAAAGCGAGTTACAGTACTAGGACAGTATACAGTCTGAGCAATTAAGGGTTAAGGGCCTTGTTTAAGGGCCCAACCTTAGTACCTCAGGCTACAACTGCTCCCCTCAGTCAGAACTGCAGTGGAATACACTAACCGTGTTCGCGTTGGTTTGCCCCGCAGGCGTGAAGAGAAAAGGCGAGAAGGAGCTGAAGGAAGGGAACGTCGACGTGACCTCCAATTGCTCACCGTACATCACCAGCAACATCACGTTCTCCCCCAAAGACTTCCAGAGCCTGGTGGACCTCAACGCCTATAACGTCATGAACAACAAGAACGTCCTCGTCAACACGCTGGAGAAAGTTCTGAGCAGAAAAGCCACCGGCTAGAGGCGCTCACATCTTCACTCCATGAACCAACCAGAATAATTTATTGCACATCTGTAAAACTGTGTCACTGTGCTACATTAAGAACACATTGTTCAGTCAGATCAGCCTTTATGTTTTACTTTATATGTTTAAAGTATTATATTAATAAAGTAGTTCATTTAAAAATGTGTTACAAGTTTGATTATTTTATATCGAGACATATTTTTCTCAGTGTGCTCACGTCAAATGAACAATGACTCTCAGGATTGTGTTATCCAAGTCATCCGTCTTTACTGATCATCAATAAACAATAAAGAAACTAAATAAATGATGGAGTTTTTAAACACCTCACTGTCACTGCTGGACTGAGAATCGTCCACCAACCAAAAATATCCAGCCAACATCTCCCCGTGGGCAGCGTCCTGTTTCCACTGATGAAGGTCTAGAAGATGACCGACTCAAACAGCAGCAATAGATGAGTGATTGTCTCTGACTTTACATCTACAAGTTGGACCAACTAGGTAAAAGTGTCTAATAGAGTGGACAGTGAGTGGACACGTTAATTAAAAACTCCAGCAGCGCTGCTGTGTCTGATCCACTCATACCAGCACAACACACACTAACACACCACCACCATGTCAGTGTCACTGCAGTGCTGAGAATCATCCAGCACCTAAATAATGCAACTGCTCTGTGGTGGTGCTGTGGGGGTCCTGACCATTGAAGAACAGCATGAAAGCAGGTTAAAAAGTATGAAGAGAAACAGATGGACTACAGTCAGTAATTGTAGAACTACAAAGTGCTTCTATATGGTAAGTGGAGTTGATCAGTGTGTATATTAGTGTGTATAGTTTTTGTCAATTAAAAAATGCTAAATAAAATCAATGTTTGGAGCACAGAAGAGTTGAGGCTGTTACTGTGTCAATGAAATGTGGCACAATGTCATATTTATTCTCATGGTTTTGGAATTTAAGCTCATTGCCAGATGTCCACATACTTTTGGTCTATAGTCTAGATGCCCCTTAAAAAGTGTAGTTGGGTTTTACCAGTAAATCTGACCAAATATAATCCTAACCTGACCAGGTTTTGATTTCAGGCTGTTCCTAATGAGATGATTTATCCCTAAACTGTGTGGTACAAGGGGGCACAGGGGGCATTACTGGAATACACTGAACTGCATCATGTTTCTCACACCCAGCACAGACACGCTGGTACAAGCAGAGGTCAGAAACGTAAACAAACCCTTAAACAAAAGTGATTCCGCGTTTCCTCACCCCCAGCCCGACATAAATGACATCCCCCCCCCCCGTCCTAAAAGGACTCATCCGGGACGCCTTGGACGATCAGCCTGTCCAGGACTGGGTGCATGAAGAGCTTTTACATAAATGTTTACTCTCTGGACACTAAGCAGACAAAAGAACTCGTCAATGCAACAAATCAGCTTCGAGCATCAGCTTCAGCGTGCCATTCCGCCAGCCAAAATTAGTCAGGAGGACGAGGAGTGTGCAAGCGACATCTTCTTATAAGGGTTTGGGCTCTGAGTTTAGGGAGTCGCCTGGTCGGCTCCCAACCAGAGAGATTTAAAGCGCCCTGATCTGAACCAACACTTTTATAGTGTTGGGTCAAGCAGATCCAACCAAGACCTCCGACTAAACTGAACTGAGAGGGTATAACCAGCCATAACATTAAAACCACCTCCTTGTTTCTACACTCACTGTCCATTTTATCAGCTCCACTTACCATATAGAAGGACTTTGTAGTTCTACAATTACTGACTGTAGTCCATCTGTTTCTCTACATGCTTTTTTAACCTGCTTTCATGCTGTTCTTCAATGGTCAGGACCACCACAGAGCAGGTATTATTTAGGTGGTGGATCATTCTCAGCACTGCAGTGACACTGACATGGTGGTGGTGTGTTAGTGTGTGTTGTGCTGGTATGAGTGGATTAGACACAGCAGCGCTGCTGGAGTTTTTAAATACCATGTCCACTCACTGTCCACTCTATTAGACACTCCTACCTAGTTGGTCCACCTTGTAGATGTAAAGTCAGAGACGATCGCTCATCTATTGCTGCTGTTTGAGTCGGTCATCTTCTAGACCTTCATCAGTGGTCACAGGACGCTCCCCCCGGGCGCTGTTGGCTGGATATATTTGGTTGGTGGACTATTCTCAGCCCAGCAGTGACAGTGAGGTATTTAAAAACTCCAGCAGCGCTGCTGTGTCTGATCCACTCATACCAGCACAACACACACTAGCACACCACCACCATGTCAGTGTCACTGCATTGCTGAGAATGATCCACCACCTAAATAATACCTGCTCTGTGGTGGTCCTGTGGGGGTCCTGGGACTCAGATACTGAAAGTTCACTCGTTTGATGATCTTTAGCATATGGAGCTATTTAGCTCAACTCCGAAGCATGCTAATGTTACCTACATAACCCCTACATAAATGTAAAGTTTGTTCTCCTGCTGTGCTTCTTGCTTATCAATCAAACTGTAATGCTTCCACCACCATGCTTCACAGCTCTTAGTTTCTCTTAGTAATTGATGTGAACTCAATACTTGCGTTAGCGTTGGGGTTCATCCAAACACACAGAAACACTCATCCGCTGCGAATGAGGTTGGTCGTCCTGATAGAGCATTTGTAAACACTCATCGTTCACGCCGTGACTGGTTAAGAGCTCAGCTGCACTCTGTACACATCTGTGGTCCCAGTACTGGACCCATTAACAAACCAGAGATTTTACAGCCTGAACCAGTCGACGTTTGGGGTTGAATTAATGGCCCATTTGTTTAGTATCCCTGTGTGGCACCTTCACTTAGCTGCAGAAACGAGATGCAGACAGATCCCACATGTGTACATTATACAGTATAGTGGATTGCGTTGCATTTTCAAGAAATAGGATTGTGTTGCCAGATTTTGCAGATTTACATTTTCAGCATTTCAGCATCAGATGCTTTTATCCAAATCGATTTACAGTACTGTGACAGTATACAGTCTATGCAATTAAGGGTTAAAAGCCTTGCTCAAGGGGCCACTAGGCTTTATTTCGGATTGTATCTGTAAAGAGGAGGTGAATATATAATGTACACATATACTGTATTTGCCCATGAGATATTTGGACCATGCCCCTTCCCCTTCCTTGAAAAGGCTCCACTCCTGTGGGAACGTTTTATCCAAGATTTCAGAGTGTATGTGTGCGGATTTCTGCCTGAAGAGCATGAGATCAGCCAGTCCTGACTCACAATCAACATTCCAGTTCATCCCAAATGTGTTCAGTGGGGTTGAGGTCAAGAAAGAATAGCAGACACCTTTATCTACAGTACTGTAACAGTATACAGTCTGAGCAATTGAAGGTTAAGGGCCTTGATCAAGGGCCCAACAGTGAGAACCTGGCTGCTGGGGCTTGAACCAGTCACCTTCTGATTACTAGTCCAGTATCTTAACCGCTAGGCTACAACTAAACTCTTTAGAAAAGGCAGGTTGGGTCCATGAGTTAATGACAATGAATCCAGATTCTGACCCCCACAAGATGCATGTTCAACTATCCAGATTTGGCGAACCTGTGCCCACTGTAGCTTCAGATTCGTGTTCCTGATCTGTTCTCCTGCAGTTGCAACCCATCCACCTTTAGAGATGTTTATCTTCACCATGGTTGTTAAGATCTTTAATTTGCTCTAACAGCTGACCCACACATCCATTACAGTAAACCGAATTCTACATCGTCCATCCGTCCGGCCCAGCCTGAATCCACCAGGACACCAGTTGTTCTGTGGCGAATTCACTGTGGCTTCAGCACTGCGCTATTAATATAAAGCACTTACGCACCTGTCGCTCTGGTGCTCATGTGCAGACCATGAAGATGTGAAGTTAAAACACATGAGCTGTGGCCTCATCCTCAATACCTCAAGGGTCGCTTGTTTACTCATAGAGCTACGAATCATCCCCCCACCTCATGATGCTTCCAGAAACTAGCCAGACTGACAGGCTGTATAGAAAAAATAGATGGTTGGCCAAATAGAATACTGGCTTGCTGGTCAGCATTTTTACTCCTGTCTGATGGTTTAACTGGTCTGTAAGGTCTAATGCTCCAACTTGCTGGTCTTTGCACTTTTTACAATTATTATTATTATTATTATTATTACTGGGCTTTGTAACCTCTACATGATTAGCAACAAACTTTACATGGCGTTGTAAAGCCTGCTTGACTGTGGACACCCGTTTTATCCTTTTTTCAGCAGCTTTGAACTCAAGGCAGACAAGTAAGCACCCAGACTACATACCTCCTAGCCTAGGGTGAAAGGATGGGTTTTCTTATGGGCAAAAAGAACACTGTTCCATGTACTTCGTAACGGGTGCATTGACACACACACACACACACACACACACACACACACTCCCACACACACACACATTCACACTCAAGGCAATTTCAGTATCTCCAATCAGCCTAACTGCACGTCTTTGGATTGTGGGCGTAAACTGAAGCACCCGGAGGAAACCCACATAGACACGGGGAGAACATGCAAACTACACACAGAAAGGACCTGGACAGCTCCACTTGAGAATGGAACCCAGGACCTTCTTGCTGTGAGGCAAGTGCGCACAATGACTTCGTTTGATATTTCTTTCGGGCGGGTCTTGCATGTTCTGACCAATCTGGCAACCCACCCCACATCAGAAGTTGGAACGCTTACTGGCAGGTTGTGGATGAGTGAATGGGCAGCACTGCTGGTTCTAGAAGATTTCTGAGAAGACTTGCCGGTGGGGTTTGTCGGAGCTGGGCAGTTGGCCGGTGGTGGTACTGCTGCTGGAGCATGTCGTCGGCCGGGGAAGAGGACGGAACGTGTCGCGGGGTTAAACGACGGTTGGTGAGATGGATGTGGACGATTTTTCCTCACGTCGTGCCCTTGGCTTCTCTCATCGGATACGCGTTATTCGGTGCCTGGGTGTTTCACAATATCGAGGGGAAAGCGTCGAACGGAAGACGGGATGAAGATTACCGACGGTTCGTGCGTCAGGTCGTGGAGATCGTGCGTAATCGCTCCGGTACGGACGCGCACTCACATGTTTCCAACCCCTGAATACCTGAGTTTGTTTGTATTGTTCTGCGGTTATAAATAATATATAATATAATATTATAATATTATACTATTACAAGTTATAAAGTAAAATGTTCAGTAAAGCGCAGGTAGAGGAGAACGGGGTCGGTTGGTGCAGTTTTCACCACTTGCTTTAAGGCTGCTGGTCAGTAAAACAACCCTGATAAACAGTCAAAACATTAAAGCTCAGTTTAAAACTCGCTTGACTGACCAGCTGACCAGCGTTCCAGAAAATTCTTTCTAATTTAATAGCAGAGCTGCTTTATTGGTTGTTTCTTATTTTTTCTTTGATTGGATTAATACAATATGAAATAATCTGGACAAATATTCGTGTGGCATAAATATATTTTATCTTGAATGCTCAAAAAATAATTTGATATTTTGCAACAACAGATTATTATTTTTAATACATTTCCTTCGGGATTAATAAAGTAACTGTCTGTATGTCTGTCTGTCTGTCTATCTATCTATCTATCTATCTATCTATCTATCTATCTATCTATCTATCTATCTATCTATCTAATGTTTTTTATTAATAAATGTGGTTTTGGAATGGGACATCCAACAAGCTCATGGTCAGGTGTCCACATAATTTTGGCCTTCTGAATACTTTTGAATGTGCACAAAGTATTACACAAATATAGTATAAAGAGATTTAAGATTTGTATTAGTATAATTATTGTTATTAGTATTATCTTGCTAAATATTCCTATCATATACACTTACTGGTCACTTTATTAGAAACACCATAATAATAATAATAATAATAATAATAATAATAATAATAATAATGGGTTGGACTTGGTGATGAATCGATTTTTCTTTAGAAGATGAATTTGCTGTAGAATGTTCTTTAATGTGTGTTTGGGCGGGGCAGTGGTCTATTACGTCGGGCACCACTGTCTACACAGGCACGAGCAGCTATGTCTGGGGGTGGGAAGATCACTGGCTAAAGCCCTGTGAGGGATTGGCATCCTGTGCAGTGTTTCCCGATGGAACCAGACCCACCGCAACACTGACCAGGATAGAGCGGGTGATAAAAACGAACACCAGGCCTCTGGTTGGTTATAATGTACTATAGTCATGCATTTTTCTGCGCCCGTATTAACAGTGCAGCACCTGGAACAAAACACATGGAAGAGTGGTCTCTTGTCAGGGTTGTCGGGGTGAGAAAACCCAAACTGTTACCGTATGCTGGGAGGAAATGTGTCCGGATGTTCAGATAAGATTCAAGAACCGCCAGTAAACCAAGTCTGCCAGGGATAGAAAGCTGCTGAAAATGGGTGGCACTGTCCACAGTCGAGCAAGCTTTCAATCTTCATATGATTTTTAAAATCACCACCTTAAAGCAAGACTAAAGTTGGCTGTTCTTTATATGTACAAAGAAAGAGCAGGACCAGGAGGTTCTTCCCCGGACAGCAGCACAAAGCCTGTATTAATATAAAGCTTGCTTGACTGTGTACATGTCCATTACAAGAGCAGTTTAAATGTTAAGTTTGAAGTGCCGATACTATATTTGTATGATGTTTACCTGGTTTAGGATGTTCAGCTCAGCCTGAGGAGGATCTTCTGCCCACTGTGGAGAAGCAGATCATGAATAACTACCAGGCTGTGTGGTCACAGAGCCCTCAACGGTGGGATTTCTACGGCTCGCTCTTCTTCTGCTGCACCATCTTCTCCACTGTGGGTGAGAAAAGCATCCACTCGTCTTACTGATATCTCTTTTATTTTCTATTATTCTTTAACATCTGTGAGCTGTGCTATTACACCCTGTCCAACCTTCCGTCTCTCAAACATGGCTGTTTGTTCTTTTGTGAGGACTCCAGACCAGGATTCGAATCCCTGCAGTGGTGTGCTAGTGTATTAGACCTCTGCGCTACCCAAGAACCCTCTCTGTCAAATTTTAATTGCTCATGATACAAGCTTTAAATTCCAATGACTATCGCCAATGACTAAATTAATCAGTTTGAGTCAACAAACTCTGGCCAAGTTTGTGTTGCGAATCGGGACGATTTAGATTTAGATTGGATGGAACCTGGCATAGAGGTTAAGCTTGTTTATTATCAACTCGTGACATCAGTCTAGAAGCTTGGCAAGGGCCGCTCAGGTGGCGCAGCGGTAAAATACGCTAGCACACCAGTTTGAAACTCAGCTCTGCCACCCGGCTGGGCTGGGAGGCTGCATGAACAACGATTGGCTGTTGTTGATAGGGTTAGGGGCAAGCCGGATCATGGGTCCTCATAACTGGTGCAATTACGACCCCTGCTGGCTGATTGATGGCGCCTGCACAGGGCTGAGGAATAATACTGATCAGGGTGTGGCTCTCCGGTACATATGAACTCGACTCGTGCAGGTGAAAAATGCAGTCTGTACTGAGCACGTGTCGGGGTAATTGGACACGACTAGATTAGGGGAAAAAATTGAGGGGAAAAGGTTGGAAAAATAGAATATATATATAAATAATGCTTGGCAAGGCAAATTCAGGCCGGTTTCTCTGGCTAATGTTATTCACACTTAGCGTTTGTGTTGTGATACGGGACGATTTCTGGATGATTTTGCAATAAAAAGTTTTGTATGCTTTCAAAGTTTGTGTTGTGATTCCGGGCAATTTTGTAATAAATTAAATTAAATTGGCCAAAAAACTAAATTTGGGCAGTCAACAAACTTAAATTTTAAACATCCAAACAAAGATCGCACAGCATTTAAAAACACAGACTTTATTCTATTGGGTTAGACTTCAGAGCTTCTTTCCCGTCTTCCTGAAGCTCCGTGTTTATTTGAGTAAGACGTTGTGTACTTTGGTTCTGATCGCCTGTCACGGACACACTTACTGTAACCAGGCCAACCGATTGTGACTTACTGCAACCACCCAAGTGCAGGATGGAGTCAGAACTGAGAGATCCTTAGGGTTTACACGGCTGAATTCATTCCACCGTGCCATGTATTCCAATAACACCCTTGGAGGAAAGACAGCCTCCAGACATTACCGATACGTCATACTTAGCGGTGGGGTGTAGGATCATGTTCACAGTTTAGTCTTATTATGGCTGCTTATCCAGCATGATAATGCATTATACCACAAAGACTTATCTCTGTGATCATGACAATGTGTTCGGTGGTCTTCAGTGGCCTCCCAAGACGCCCATTCCTGAATCCATGAGAGCAACTTTAGGATGAGGCTGGATGGAAGACTCGTGACATGAATATGCATCTAACGAATTCGGTAATTACTATCACGTCAGCATCATGTCACCTTGTGTACCCCAAAGAAACTGGAAGACGAGGAGGAAGAGGCTGTACCATGAACAAAGAGGCTTTTGTCTAGTATTAATATAGAGTTTCTAAAAATTGGCCCAGCTGTGCCGAGAGTACCACAGATTCTCAGCCGTATATGATGTAGTTCTGATTCTGATCCCAAGACAGACGATGGTCTGGTTGAGTTGGGTCAGTCCAAAGATGTCCATCCATAAACCACACACTGTAGATGACCATTAGGTTTGGATGGGCTGGACATTATGTGTGTACATTATGTCGATGACAATCATAATAATCGTTAAGTAATTACTGGAACAGAGGGGGAGGAAGAAGGCCATTAATAACCCTGTAATCCACACCCATGTTCCTCTCAGCTTCCTGTCTGTGCCTACTTTGTTCAATCTGCATGAAACTGGACAGCAGTTATAAACCAATTAAGCATGTGGGTAAGGTACTGGACTAGTAATCGAAAGGTCACTGGTTCAAGCCAAACCACTGCCAGGTTGCCACTGTTGGGACCCTGAGCAAGGCCCTTAACTCTTAACTGCCTAGGCAATACACTGTCAAAGTACTGTAAGTCGCTTTGAATAAAAAGCGTCTGCAGCAGTTGTAGCCTAGCAGTTAAGGTACTGGACTACTAATCGAAAGGTCACTGGTTCAAGCTCCACCACTGTCAGGCTGCCACTACTGTTGGGCCTTTGAGCAAGGCCCTTAGCCCTCAATTGCTTAGATAATATACTGTCACAGTACTGTAAGTCGCCTTGAATAAATGCATCTGCTAAATGCCTAAAATGAAACGTAATGTTAATGATGGAATATTATGTGCACTTCTACCCCTAAACTGGATCACTGGTCATTTCCAATTCCCTTAGTACAATTTCTCTGCTACTCTCACTACCCCAATGCTGACCGAAGAGGGATCTGTCCTTTCTGACACCTGGGAAGTCACACAGCTAGTCACTTTATGCCCGGTATGTTTCTCAGCTACTCATGCCACATTTGCTTTGGCATTGAGGCGAATGCCAAATTGTGGCATGCGAATGCGAATGCGAATTGACCTTCCCCCTTTCGAACTTGGCCAATCGGTCTATTGAGCAGCTGCTAAGATTTCAACTCGGAAGCTTATTAAAAAGCAGCGTTCTTTAACGCTACTAAGGTCTGCTATCTGATCGTGTTAATGTAGATTGTACGTAGAACTTGTACATTAACACTAAGAGCTGATGACGGCACGGTGTGGCTTCAGTAGAAACCACAGAGGGTGGGAAGCTCAGCTAAAAGCCAACAGCTCTCTGGGTTTAACCAATTTTCTTCGTTATCCTTTCATCTTTGCTACATATGCATAAACTAAGGCAGGTTTTATGTAAATAAAAGTAAATAGGGTCCTTAACAGTAAAACGTGTCAAATAATATTTAAATCAGAAGGTAAGTGTGTCTTATGGAGTGTTATGATTCTATACAACTTCTTTATTTTAATCAAATGCATAGTTGTCTAATTCTCTATTTCCTCTCCCAGGCTATGGCGAGATTTACCCAGTTACTCAGACTGGAAGGGCAGTCTCCATCCTCTACGCCATGGTGGGCATCCCGCTCATGCTGCTGGTCATTACCGATGTTGGTGACATTCTGGCGAGGGTCGTCTCCAATGCTTACCAAACCCTGCACTCCTCCTTCAAAAGGCTCCTTTCTCGAGTGCCGTGCCAAAAAAGTGGCATAATCCACGATGTCACTTTTACCTTCAGCCAGGACTCGGAAGCGGGTAAACCGCTGGACATCCACCAAGTGATGCACTCCCAGTCATCTGTTAAGAATAAGTCCACCCAACTCGTCAACAACATAAAGATCTTTGAAAGCATAATCGCCAGGGAAAAGTTTGGCCAGGACGCGCCTTTGACACGCTCGTGCTCGTGCCCTGAACTCAATCAGATGCCTCCACCGCCTTTGGACTTTAGGATCTTTGACTTCAGTTCCATCGGCCAAGAGATGGAGCGCTTTGACGTTCCGTTCCTGCTGATCCTGTTTGTCGTTTTCGCATACATCCTGAGCTGGGCACTGATCCTCCCACAGTGGGAGACTCACTTAACCATCTTTGAGGCCTTCTACTTTTGCTTCATCACCCTCACCACTATTGGCCTGGGTGACATTGTGCCAAAACACCCCAAGTTCTTCCTGCTGACCTTTTTCTTTATAATTACAGGCATGGCCATCATGAGTATGGCCTTCAAGCTGAGTCAGACACGCATTATTAGCTTTTACCACAAGTTCACTGGCTGCCTTAACTGTCTTGGTGTGGGAAAGACGACCAAGCATGAGGTTCAGAAAGTCCAGCAGGAAGTAAAGGAGCAGCCTTTGCAGTACTTGTAGGAGAGATCAAATTAAAGATGAAAAATTAAATAATAAAGACATTCCTTCCCTTAGCATGTTAAAACGAACTCAGTCAGGATGGACTCAGGGTTTTGAATGAATTAAGGGTCTTCATGGTGCATGAGAGTAGGTTTCATTGCAGCTTCGTTTATGTCATTTGTATCAAGGGTTGAAGTACAAATCCAAGCTATACATCTAATTTCTACCTTTTTTTGGTGATGTTGACTATAATGAACTGATTTATATTTCACTGTAGCTCGGTAGCAGATCTGATTCAGTGTTAGGCCTGGGACAATGTCGGTAGGGTTGTCACCAGAACCACAAAACCATCAAACCATTTGTACAGTGTTGCCAGTACATACAGTATTTTGGGTCCATTTGGCCCCTGCTCCAGACAGTTTATCCATTTTTTAATTTAAGGGACTCTTTAAGCTCTCTGTTTACCTTGTCCTTGACCATATCCTGCTAAATATTACCCTTTCTTATGAGGCATTATCTCGTAAACTGTGGCAGTTCATTTTTGACTGTTTAAACAGTATTACTTCAAAACCTGGAATAGACATACACAGCACTGATGGGCACTGAACTTATTGCATGGTTGTAACTATCCATATTTATACAATATATCAGTGTGGCTGATAATTTTACCCTGTTTTTCTTAAATTTTAGCTGAATACCAGCTTCAAATGTGTTGGGAGCTAAAGGAGAGTCGTATTGAAATCAGCAGATGAGAAAATATATCCAAAGTATCATATTAAGTGTTAATAAAATAATTAAAACTGTGTTGTTTTTTGTTGTTATAAATATAATTTAATGGTCTGAGTCATATTAGCACGATATAAGCAACATGTTTAAAATATCTTTCCATTTGGGTCCATCTAAAGGATTAGGACCACCACCCAAAATGTGGATGGCAATGCCTATTGTGCAAGTGACACTCGGAGATGTAATAAATGTTGGACTGACTGTAGTTACTCATAGTATAAATGTTAAATGCAGCAACTATAATCTGAGTGATTTAAAAAAAAGGCTAAATCATCATGGCCTGACGACTGGGTTGAAGTATCTCTGGAACACTACGGGGTGCCGTAGGTCTGAGGAGGCACAAGCCAGGTATTGGGGCAACTGAGACCAAGTGATGACAGAAGACTTGCAGGCTATGGAGTCTCGTACGGACCAACAGATCTGATACGCATCGAACCCTTCTGCGTATGGGGCTACGTAGTCGCGGGCCAGTCGTGGGCACCTACAAAGTACACGCAGGCATCGGAACAAAACAAAACTTGTCACCCTGAACCGAAAGTAATGTGTCCGAATGGTCAGATGTGTCTCATAACTATCAAACAACACGTCTGCTGTGATTATGAGCTGTTGAATCCACAGTCGATATGGGCTTAAAGACTGATGTGCAATAAACAAGCCCCGTTAAATGTTAAACTGACTGAACAGTGGCCACTCAGGTGGCGCAGCGGTAAAACACAAGCTGAACACCAGAGCTGGGATCTCGAATACATCACATCAAATCTCAGCAGCCAAATGAACGACGATTGGCCTGTTGTTCAGATAGGGGTGGGATATGACTGATGCAATTACGACCTCTGCTGGCTGGGAAAAGAGTGCTGTCAGGGTGTGTCTCTCCGTACACAGTGCTGATCCGCATTGCACTCTTCAAAGTGTAGGTGACCAAATGCATATATATATATACAGGTATCATGGCATATATATATATATATATATAAACAGACTGAACAGTGGATAATATTATATGTTTTTTTTCATGGTTCTTGGAAAAACACTTGACCATTCCAACAAACTTTTCTTTTTACACTTTAAACGAGTAAAATCCCAAGACTGTCATACATGTTCCCGACGTACCGTGTGTATATATACTTTGTGTATAAGTAATGTTTACCTACCTTTAAATTAAAATCATGTACAGTACCTTTGTTACTGTGTTTTGTGCCTCACAGCACATGGTATAGTCAACTAGTATAGACGTAATAAAATGTTCACTCCTACTCTTACATTTAAAGATTTTTAAGTAGTAATAGGACCAAATAAACTATATTTAGGTGTTATGACGTTTTATGTACCATTTTAATAAATGCTAATATACTGTAATAACAATTAGCCTGTTTTGATTAACAACAGGGTCACGACGCAGATGGTGACACGTGATCAATACGTAACGTCACTTGTGGTAAAATATGTTTTATTAAAAAGTAATTTTTACATTTATTAAAAATTCCTTGTTTCTTTTTTGCATCCTAAAACAGACTGAGGAACCAAAGAAAGACATTAAGCAAAAAATAAGACTTCAAACCGAATCCACTAAATTAAATCAACGGGTTTTCTACCCTCCAGTGACTGATCATGAAATAAAACTTTGTACTTTCAAACACGATTTCTCACAAATCAAAAGATTAGAATCAGATTAGAAGAATTATATAACTACATTTATGGTAGAAACTCCTGTCCTCAGTGTGTTTAGTTGGTCAGCAAGTAAAGTGACATGTTGGCACCCACAAACATGCCCAGTTACTGACCATGTCACAAATTGTGCCAATCTGACCCTTACATGAAGAAGATTAAGATGTTTTTTTTTTGGCCAATTACCCTATTTTACACCTCAAATTCTTCGAAAATAGAAAGTGAGCAAGATTAAGGTCATGTTGAGACGTGTGACAGGAGCATCAATCCAGATAAATAGCTTAGGTTATAAATAAATAGCTTATAAAATTGTAATATGAATCGTCCAGAATTCATATAAGGTTTTTGTAAAATGTTCCTGCTTTGTTATGTGTATCTCAGGAAACTGCACAAGATCCCAAACTCCGAGGTTGAGACCCCCAGTCTAATAGTAGATTGACAGAATAAGTGGCAATAACCAAGAATCAGGAAAATGGCATGTTTTTCATTTGCCAAGGGCTTAAAGTAAACCCAAATGGTCATTTTATGCTAAGAGGACGTTTTTCCAGATGGTCAGATCCAATCAGAATGATCAGACTCAATTCAAGAACACAACACCATGATGAATGTGTTTCTGCTTCTGCATTTTCTTCTGCATTGTCCATCTGATTAGCAACACAATTTTAAGAAGCTTCATGGTGCTTATCAGTTCATCATGGCATAAAAAGACTTCTAAACAGATCCAGATTCAGGTGAACAGATTCATGTGAGGAAAATATTTATACTTCTCAGCCCTGCACATTCCATCCACATTCCTTATCTCATAACTAAAACCTGTTCTAACATCTGTCCAGATGGACCTGGAGTTCAGCCACCTCACTGGATGTGAAGGTCCATCCTGGTTTTCTACCACTGCAAGTGTCCAGTATAACACAAAAAAGGACATTTAGGATTTACATGGTGTCATTCTGTCAAGAAAGCCTGACATACAGTTTACAAAACTATTTGGACACCTGATCATGAGCTTGTTAGACAACAAGACTTGTAGTGTGGATGTTGGAATATCTGCCTATTTAGTTAAAGGATCATTTGTCCAGTCAGACGCTCATGTCGAACGTTAATGCCTGGCTCACCATCAGTGTTCCAATTTATCCCACTGAGGTTAAGGTCAGGGCTCTGTGCAGACCACTGGAGCTCCTTTACACCAAATTCATCAAACTATGGCTTTATGGATTTTGCTAAATACATAAAATGGAAAGTGTGTCCACATACATTTGCCCATATGGTGTGTCATGCCAGTCTTGGGATATTGAGAATGTCTGCAACCATGCCCAAACGTCATGCCCTGGTAGTGTAGTTGTAGTATCAAGACACCAGGGGGCACCATTGTAGAAAGAATCGTGACTCAATTGATGACTTTGTGGTTAAGCCATTTGTGTAACTACTTAAAGTGCTGTGAGGGTGGGTGGGAATGGGTTGTCGGTTGTGTATGGGTTGTGTATGAGGGGGTCCATAGTGATCAGCCATAATCACCAGAAATCTTTCTTATTTTTGACACTGATTTCACACCCAGGGCCTATTATCACCAACATGCATTAATAAAGCATGATCTCATGATGCAAGTATTCTGCATAGAACTTATAACATTATGGTTTTATCAAAGTCTTCATATGTAGCTCAGGAAGCTCCCTTTGGGGTCTGGACGCCAAAGGTTGGGAACCACTGTCTTAAAACCATGTAACTGTCCTTCCTTTATTTAAATTGTTATTTATTTATTTATTTATTTATTTATCAGGATTTTAACGTCAGGTTTTACACACTTTGGTTACATTCATGACATGACAGGTAGTTACTGGTTGGTTACACAAGATTCATCAGTTCACACACAGTCATGGACAATTTAGTATCTCCAATTAACCTGACTGTAGATCTTTGGGCTGTGGGAAGAAACCGGAGCTCCCGGAGGAAACCCACATAGACACGGGGAGAACATGCAAACACCACACAGTGGGTGCTGTGAGGCGACAGAGCATTAACATTATGGTTTTATCAGAGTCTCAATACTGTATGTAGTTCAGGAAGCTCCATTTGGGGTCTGGACACCAAGGTTGAGAACCACTGTCTTAAAGCCATGTAAATGTCTTTCCTTTCTTTAAATTGACCTTATTTTACAGAATTTACATATAATCTATATGAAAAAAACCACACCACAGCAATACAAATGCATCTTTATATACAAATGTGAAGAAAATTAGACATCTTTTCATTGTCCTTTTTTGAAACGATCAAATCTCCATATGTTTTGCTGGCGACTGGACCACAAGGTTGTTACTCATCCATTATTGATTATTAAACCTAAGCAGTTATTTAAAATGCTTGACTAAATGCACTTTATATAAACTATTTAGATCTATTAGCAACTTTCTATGAACAACTACATTACATTATATCTAAAGTTACCCAGGAATCACACAGCCAAGTTTATTCTTACAGCTTGTTGATTATGAAATACATTATTAATCATTAAAAATACATGAATACATTATTAATTATTAAATAAGTTACTTATTTGTGACATGAACAGACTTCTGTGCTTTTGCAGTGAGAATTTAGAGAGGAATGAAGGAGGTGCGCTCATCCATAGTATGACGTCACAAGCCGCAGAAGCGGAGCGGCGGTTGGAGAAGCGCTCCGTGTCCAGTGCGCCCTGAGCCAGGCTTCAGTCCAAAAGCACATCGAACCGCGGATAAATGCACTTCTGAGGTAAGATCATGCCTTAAACTAACAGAATGCTCTGGCTTACACTGGTTTTATATCATCTGTGTGCTGGTTTTATTGGGGAAATTGAATTGGGGTGCGTATTGGACTGATTTTGGGAAATTATTTCGCATCTTTGAATGAAGGAAAGCTTATTATAGCCTATATTAATATTATTATTATTATTTATTGATTTATTTATTGTATGTCGTGCTACAGGTGGTTCCTGACTCCTAATGCTCTTTTTTCCCACACACAGGTCGCATCTCTTGCCATTTTCTCTCACGTTCGGCTATTTTGGATGTCATTAGGATGGGACTACTTGATGCTCTTAGAGATTTCAGTTTACTGACATGGCTGAGGGAAGAAAGACAGTCCAGGAGACTGATCCTGATCATCGTTTTTGTTGCTTTGCTCCTGGATAACATGCTGCTGACTGTGGTCGGTGAGTCAAATCCACAGATTCAGTCCAGAGAAACGAGCGTCTAGTTACTTTAGATGTTTGTTTGCTTTTTAATCTCATATGTATGTATGTATTCATTTAGAAATTGCAAAGATAATGCTTTTAACTGCGTACTTATAAAGAAGAGTGTGTGTATTTAAGAGCATTAAAGAGATATCTTTGGAAACATAAAAAAAAAGAATATTATTAGCACTTTTTTGCAAAGCTCATGTTGACAGATACAGATTTGTGCTGCATTGTGGTTAAATTTGGACTCTTTTCTATTGCCAATCTGTCTTTAATATCACAAAGTTATGATGGTACCCCTTGGAAAACCTACAGCTTCAAATAATAAGTCAGATTGTTTTAAGAAACCAGCCTTGAGTTATTTTGACTTGTTTTAGATGAGTCTGGAATTAGATTCTTCTCTGATCCTGTATGTCCCAATATATTTGCCTGATTCCTGTTTCCTTTGATGATGTGTAATGCCATACCACTTGAAGAGAAGCCGCCCCATATCATGATGCTCCCACCTTCAGCCTTCAGTCTCAGTTTGGTGTTCAAGGGGTCCTTCACCAACCCTTTAATTCCCAAAACTGACTTCCATTTCTATTAAGCTTTAAGGGATGTCTACATTGTCCTTTACTCTGTTTTAAAATCCTAGTTACTATAATGACTGCAAGCTTTCCAAGCTTTTAAATGCTTCCATCACCATGCTTTACAGTTGGTGGTTTTCGAAAACAACATTATACACCGATCAGGTATAACAGTATGACCACCTTCCTAATACTGTGTTGGTCCCTGTGTATTCTGACACCTTTCTATCAGAACCAGCATGAACTTCTTCAGCAGTTTGAGCTACAGTAGCTCGTCTGTTGGATCGGACCACACGTGCATCAATGAGCCTTGGCCGCCCATGACCCTGTCGCCGGTTTACCACTGTTCCTGAAAGATACTGACCACTGCACACCGGGAACACCCCACAAGAGCTGCAGTTTTGGAGATGCTCTGATGAATCTTGTCGTCGTGCTTCTAACATCAACTTTGAGGATAAAATGTTCACTTGCTGCTTAATATATCCCCCCCACTAACAGGTGCCGTGATGAAGAGATAATCAGTGTTTTTCACTTCACCCGTCAGTGGTCGTAATGTTATGCCTGGTCGGTGTAGGTTCTAGCTGTATACGTTTTAGCTTTTACTCATTTTGTTACCCATGTTTATCCAATTGGGACATGGTTCACATGAACAGATCTTACACTTTGTGTATTTATACAAGACGGAGCGCCTCTACAACCCACTTGGTAGCTGGAACATCGAGTAGTGTTTGTAAGTTTTTCAGCCTGTAATGATCACTATGCGTTTGTATATCATTATGACCTGAAGAAAACTGGACCCCGGTGTATACAAAGGGTTCATGAAGGTTTTTTGTTTTATCCCAGCTGTGAATGTGCGCCGTTATACAAACAGCTCTGTGATGAACCATTCACTCACATTATAATCTCATTATATATCTAGTTTCTTCCAGCCCTCCAGAAACACTCCTGCCCTGTCTGGTGCGTCTCAGCTGCTTTAATCAGACGCTTCATATTTATAGATATTAATTACTAATTTGTTCTGGTAATTCCATCGGGAGGACGTAAACTGGAGTTAATTTGTGATTAAAAGCTTGATCATTTTCCTACTGATTAAATGCCACCGGCGCTGACTGAGATGTAGCAGCGATTACCATAATCCTAAAGTACACACTGATCAGCGATAACATTAAAACCACCTCCTTGTTTCTACTCTCACTGTCCATTTTATCAGCTCCACCATATAGAAGCACTTTGTAGTTCTACAATTACTGACTGTACTTCATCTGTTTCTCTACATACTTTTTTAACCTGCTTTCACCCTGTTCTTCAATGGTCAGGACCCCACAGGACCACTACAGAGCAGGTATTATTTAGGTGGTGGATCATTCTCAGCACTGCAGTGACACTGACATGGTGGTGGTGTGTTAGTGTGTGTTGTGCTGGTATGAGTGGATCAGTTTTTAAACACCGTGTCCACTCACTGTCCACTCTATTAGACACTCCTACCTAGTCGGTCCACCTTGTAGATGTAAAGTCAGAGACGATCGCTCATCTATTGCTGCTGTTTGAGTTGGTCATCTTCTAGACCTTCATCAGTGGTCACAGGACGCTGCATTTTTGGTTGGTGGATGATTCTCAGTCCAGCAGTGACAGTAAGGTGTTTAAAAACTCCAGCAGCACTGCTGTGTCTGATCCACTCATACCAGCACAACACACACTAACACACCACCACCATGTCAGTGTCACTGCAGTGCTGAGAATGATCCACCACCTAAATAATACCTGCTCTGTGGTGGTCCTGTGGGGGTCCTGACCATTGAAGAACAGCATGAAAGGGGGTAACAAAGCATGCAGAGAAACAGATGGACTACAGTCAGTAATTGTAGAACTACAAAGTGCTTCTATATGGTAAGTGGAGCTGATAAAATGGACAGTGTGTAGAAACAAGGAGGTGGTTTTAATGTTATGTTATACACACATTTTGGCACCCACTATTACAAGTGTCTAAATTCTCCCTCTCACTCAACAGTACCCATAATCCCCAGCTACCTGTACACCGTGGAAGCATCGTCCACGACCAGCAACCAGACCCTGTCCTCCCAGTCAGGAAGCTTCCAGACCATCGTGTCTCTCTACGATAACTCCACACGCCTGACCGATCCCGGTCCCCAGTTCAGCACCCCGGGCCTGACCCCGACCCCGACTCCGCCCTCCAACGATTCCGACTGCCCCAAAGCGAACGAGCAGCTCCTGAATGAGAACGTGAAGGTGGGGCTGTTGTTCGCCTCGAAGGCCACCGTGCAGCTCATCACCAACCCCTTCATAGGACCCCTGACCAACAGGTAAACAAAACACACTCATGGGTGTAGAAAGGGTGTAATACATGCTTTTCTGGAGTGGGGTGGGGTGGGGGGGATAGAACCCAGGTGTAGCTGTGTGCCATCCACGCTACCAACATGGTCACGGTCTATGAGGAGGTTCACACATATACATACGCCTCCAGGTACTTTAGCTTCCTCCTACCTCCTTAAGTTGCCTCTATGTATGAATGGGTGAACGTGTGAGTGGATTTCCTGGAATGGCAACCCGTCCAGGAAGTATCCCTGATCCCTGCCAACACTTAAAAGATGTTTGGCACAGATGATACCAAGCGATGAAGTGTTTCAGGGGATATTCCGTACACATTCTCTAGTGTAAACAGGTCGGGCCTGGGCTGGCCTGCCTGCAGGCATGGACGTCCTCGGAAAAGATGCTGCTTGGTGGCAGCACGTTTTGACGTCACTAATGCCAGTGTATGTGATGCCTTGTGTCTTTGTAGGATAGGCTACCAAATCCCGATGTTCGTCGGATTCTGCATCATGTTCCTCTCTACAATCAGTAAGTGGCCTAGTGTACCTACATACACCGCGTGTACCTATAATAATACGGGTGATATAGTAGTTGGGTAACTTTGTTCCATACATTGGATAAATGTATTGTGTAGGATCATGTACTATATGCTAGAACAGAGGCAATCAGGAAAGGGTGCACTTACTTTTTCTCACCCCTGTACGAATCGTCTTTGTGGTTTAGTGTTTGCCTTCTCGTCGAGCTACGGGCTGCTGTTCCTGGCCAGGTCCTTGCAGGGTGTCGGCTCGTCCTGTTCCTCTGTAGCAGGTACGTGATGTTAAAATAACACACAGCACATACATGTACAGTGAAAAGGGCGGCAAGGTGGCACGGAGCGCAGTGCTGTCGCCTCACAGCAAGAAGGGCTTGGGTTTGATTCCCTCGTTGAACACCCAGTGTCCGTTCTGTGTGAAAAGCGCATGTTCTCCCCATGTCACGCCATCTGGGGCTACTGTTCCAAGTTTGAGTGTGTGTAAATATGTGTGTGTGTGTGTGTAAATATGTGTGTGTAAATATGTGTGTGTGTGTGTGTAAATATGTGTGTGTGTGTGTGTGTGTGTGTGTGTAAATATGTGTGTGTGTGTGTGTGTGTAAATATGTGTGTGTGTGTGTGTGTGTGTAAATATGTGTGTGTGTGTGTAAATATGTGTGTGTGTGTGTGTGTGTAAATATGTGTGTGTGTGTGTGTGTGTGTGTGTAAATATGTGTGTGTAAATATGTGTGTGTCTGCCCTGTTCGGACTCACAGCGTCACATTTTGTCACGTTTGGGTTCCAGACCATTTTTGATTGGTGTATTGTCACCATATGATTACACTAAATAACAATCCATGGGTGCCAGTAATTCTGGCGCTGACTCGAGCTCTGTGCAGAACAGTTACCCATGTGGCACATGTTAGGTTCTACACACAGCATGTCTCTTTGCTGAGGTAACTTTTTGTGACCGTGTGTGTGTGCAGGTATGGGAATGCTGGCGAGTGTGTACACGGACGACGAGGAAAGAGGAAGTGCGATCGGCATTGCGCTGGGAGGACTCGCCATGGGGGTATTAGGTCTGTACCCGTACTGTTATTTGTACTACCGGGCCCCAATTTACCAGGTTCCTTTATTCGTTTTGGGATTGTGGCACAATAAAAAAGTCATGATAAAACATCTGTGGGAACCAGGAGCTGATTGGTTCTATAATAATAATAATAATAATAATAAAAAATATAGATAGATAGATAGATAGATAGATAGATAGATAGATAGATAGATAGATAGATAGATAGATAGATAGATAGATAGATAGATAGTAATAATAATAATAATAATAAATATCAGTAGTAATAGTATTATATAACAACAACAATATAAACAATAATAATAATAAAGACAATAATAATATAAATAATTATTAATAATAATAATAATAAAGATAATAATAATATAAATAATAATAATAATAATAAAGATAATAATAATAAAGATAATAATAATATAAATAATAATAATAATAATAAAGATAATAATAATATAAATAATAATAGTAATAGTAATAATAGTAATAATAGTAATAATAATAATAATAATAAATGTGTATTTTAAAATAAAATTATTTTAGCACTTTTTATAATCCTGGTCTTTTCCTCACCTGCATTCCAAACAACAACTTCCAGTCCATATAGCGCCTCAGATTAGTAGATCACATCAATCCAGTCATTACTACTTTATAACACCATTAAATATATGATGTGCAGTTTGAAACGTAGCCACTGACTATGAAACGTTATAGTGCAAAATGTGCATCAGATTATTACCTGCCCTTCAGCTGCCCTTCTCAGTAAATTGAGTCCTGTGACATGCCGGTAGATCTGATGCTAACTTGATTAGATGAAGTCTGTGATAAACAGTAAACATACATGTATCACACTATGACAAAGTGTTTGTGTTCCAGTCGGTCCACCGTTTGGCAGCGTGATGTACGAGTTTGTGGGGAAAACGGCTCCGTTCCTCATCCTGGCTATTCTAGCCGTACTGGATGGAGGTAAGATGATTACAAATAATGACAAATAATGATGACCAGTAATGAGAAGAATTATACGGTAATAACTACCATTTTAACATTGTTTTTTATGTATTAATTTTAATCAGCTCTGCAGCTGTTTGTGCTCCAGCCCTCTAAAGTTGAGCCAGAGGTGAGTAATAAATAATAATATTAATATTGTTTTTATTATTATCAGTATTATTATGATCATTCTTCATATTATTATTTTCCTTATATTATTTATTGAGCCAGAGGTGAGAGGGAGGTGGACGGGCGTAAACAGAGGAATTAGAGATGTGACGCTTGGTGTATTGCGCTCATTGCGCGTGTGTTTATGGTTCAGGGTCACTATCAGACCAGGGTTTGATCCTCCTGAAGATGAATAAGTGAATGAATAAATGATGTTGGAAGTCTTTTTTACGGTTGAATGAATGACTGACCAACTACGTTTGAGATTTTTGGGGCATGTAGTTGGTGGCGTCCCAATACCTTTGGGTCATGTAGTTGGTGGGGGTGTGAATACTTTTGCTCAGACTGGTGTCTGTGTGTGTCCAATCTCTCATTTGAGTCTTATTTACAGTTGAACGATTGACTGACCTCCTACGTTTGCTCGACCATCAACTCAATAGTTTTGGGCACAATGGAACATCAGCCTGATGTAAAGTGTTACAGCATGTGGCGGACGGTCACTGATACTGACTGATTGCTATTTGTGATGACCATTGTTCATAGATAAGCACTCTGGGTAATAAAAGTAGGGGGGGGGTGTAATAAGGGCATGCTGGGTAATTATCTGTGGTCGCCGGGTTATGCTGTCACAGTGGTATTTGTAACGATGATTTATTAGCTGTAATGAAATCGCTCTAATAAACAAGAAATGAAAAATATGAGACGATCGAATTACATAAACGATAAAGAATCATCATCATGTCAGAGAGATTAAAACCTCACACACATTTTAATGAAATAAAATCTGACAGATACATCAGTAATAAGCTAAAGATTATTTTCATTTGATTTGAACCCTCCCAGCCCTCTTCTCAAAACATCAAATAATACAAAAAATATTAAAATCTCTAAATATTAACGACCTTTAACAGAAACGACAAACTCATGGATAGTCAAACAGTTGTAGAACACATCAGAATTTTAAACACAGCACACAGGGGGTCAGTGACCAGTAAAAACCAGTATAAATATGTTCAGAACACAACACATGATGGTCAGTGACAAGTAAAATATAGTGTAAATATGTTCAGTGGCCAGTGACCAGTAAAACCAGTAGAAATATATATAAAGAAGGTGTTCCAAACATACCTCATCCTGGTCCAGCAAATAAAGGCGTTTAAAATACAAATCATGTTGGCCAATGACAAGTAAAAACTGGTTCAAAACTCAACACACACTGGTGACTAAAGAGTGAAAACCAGTACAAATACCAGTTCTGTGCTGTTCTCAGTTTAAATTATTAATAATAATAGTAATAATAATAATAATAATATAGTAACAATTAAAATAATAAAAGTAATAATTATAATAATAATAAATAGTAATAATAGTAACAATTAAAATAATAAAAGTAATAATAATAATAACAGTAAATAATAATAGTAATAATAGTAATACTAATAATATAGTAATAATAATAATAATTTTATTAATAATAATAAATGATAATAGTAATAATAATATAGTAATAATAATAATAAAGAATAATAAAAAATAGTATTAATATTAAATAATAATAATAATAATGATAACAATACATTTAAAATTATTAGAAATGTGTATATATAAAATATTTACATATATACAAATTATTTTTAATATTCACTATTATTGATGTTTTTGTATAATTATTTTATTTATTTACTTTTAGGTTTTTGATTCTAAAACGTGTATTTTTCATTTTTAGACTCAGAAAGGCACATCGCTGATGACCCTCATGAAAGATCCTTACATCCTCATCGCAGCTGGTGAGTGTTTACAGCAACAACAACAAACATCTGTACTGGTATCTGAGCCACATCTGGCTAACAAGAGTGCAGAATCAATCCAGATGCCAGGCAGGCGGTCTCCATTGACCGTTGTTGGCAGTCAGCACTTTTTTAGCAGACGTTTTATTATTGTTACAGTAAACTGTCTAAGCAACTGAGGGTTAAGAGCCTTGCTCAGGGGTCCAACAGTGACAACCTTAAAGTGGCGGGGTCAAACCAGCGACCTTTTGATTACTGGTTCAGTACCAGTAATTGGAATTTGGCTAGGAATGTTATTCCTTGGTGGGGATTTGTTCCAGGTACTCCAGTTTACTTTCACCTCCTAAAAACATGCCAGTATATAGATGAATAACAGTGAAAGGATGAAGTGCCGTACTATTGTGGTGACTGAATGAAGGACGACTGAGGGGTGACGGTACGATTGAGAATGAGAGAGAGAGAGAGAGAATAAAACATCTGTGCTTTACTCTCTCCACCACTTGAATTGTAGCTCTCAAACCGCGGCTAATACCCGGGTATTATGTTTGGCTGAAGAAACGACGAGGGGGGTGGGGGGGTGGGGGGTTTAGAGAGCCTGCAAAAACAAAAGAGAGACGCGTCCTCACCCTGTGTCTTACTGAGTGTGTGTGTGTGTGTGTGTGTGTGTGTGTGTGTGTGTGTGTGTGTGTTTCAGGGTCTATTTGCTTCGCTAACATGGCCATTGCGATGCTGGAACCCGCCCTGCCAATCTGGATGATGGAAACTATGTGTGCCAGAAAATGGCAACTAGGTACGGAGCGAGCACACACACACACACACACACACACACACACGTGGGCAGGGATATAATCAGTGTGTCGACAAGACAAAAGGAAAACAAGTGGGAAAAATGATGAAAGATACAAACACACCTGTCTGCACCCATAATATCTACGTCCAGCACCACTGGTCCAGCTGATACTGTCACAAACTCATATTCACTCACCGGGCACTTTGTAGGGCACCTACACTATATAGCCGAATGGATTTGGACAATCTATGAAATGAATAAATGAAAAAAAAAAAATGCCGCTCAGGTGGTGCAGCGGTAAAACACACTAGCACACCAGAGCTGACATTTAGAACTCGTCGGTTCAAAACTCAGCTCTGCCATCCGGCTGGGCTGGGCGGCTACATGAACCACGATTGGCTGTTGTTTATACAGGGAAGGAATAGCCGGATAGGTTCCTCTTAACTGATGCCATTACGAGCTCTGCTGGCTGATTGATGGCGTCTGCACAGAGTCGAGGAATAATGCTGATCAGGGTGTGGCTCTCCATGCACAAAGCTGATCCACATATGAACTCGCCTCGTGCAGGTGAAAAAGATGCAGTCGGCAACTGCACACGTGTGTCAGTTTGCTCTCCTCAGTCAGGGCGGGGGTCAGCACCAGTAGAGAGGAAGCGTAACCCAATTGGGTAAAAATGCATAAATAAATAAATAAATAAATAAAATAAGTAAAATAAACAAATAAAATAAATTTAAAAATTAGCTCAACCAGGTAAAATATAAATACAATTTTCCTTTTTACAACCAAAAATTATTATTAATTTGTAAGTAGGAAAGAAATGTTTTTATGTTAGTTTTATATATTTTATTTTTAAATGTTTTAGTTTAATATTCCTTTAAAAAAATCCTGAATTGCTTAAACTATTCAGCTAATAATCAAACTTGTTATAAAGGCGCCACCTTAAAATAACACAAATGAAAGGTATTTAGGATGAACCCGACTCATATTTACTCGCCGGGCACATTGAAGGGCACCTATTTGGACAATCTAAATACAAGAGCAGGCAAAAATAAATAAATAAATAAAGAATAATAAATAAATAAATAAAGAACAATAAATAAAGAAATAAAGAATAATAAATAAAGAAATAAAGAATAATAAATAAAGAAATAATAAATAAATAATAAATAAATAAAGAATAATAAATAAATAAATAAATAAATAAAGAACAAAAAATAAAATAAATTTGTTCTAACAGGTAAAATATAAATAAAAATTTCCTTATTACAACAAAAAATTATGAATAATTTATAATTAGGATATAATTGTTGTTTGTTTATTGTAAGTTTTATACCTTATACCTAATTTTTAGGCGTTTTAGTTAACTATTTAGCTAATAATCAAACTGGTTATAAAGTAAAAATACCACCTTAAAAGAACACACATTGAATGTGTTTTAATTATTATTATTTTATAAAAATCACTGATTCTGGTGCACTGAATTTTGGAAAGAGGAGTTTTGAAGATCCGGTTTAGATCATGGGAGTGTTTGGAGACAGAACGAGGTAGAGAATGACACACGAAGGGAACTGAGGACGGAGGTTAGGGGTGTTTTTAGGATCGGGGTGGAGGGGGAGGTGGGGTAGCTATCAGAAGCCAGGCAGGATATTAGAGTGGCACTAACGGAGAGGAGCGAGCGGACGAGTGAAAGGAGAGAGAGGGAGAAGCTTCATTCAGGTCTGAGATCAGACTGATAAACACACACTTATCAGAGTCGCATCCTCCTCCGTGTTTCCTTCATCCTGCTTCCTATCTGAAGCATCCATTCTCATTACTCTCTCTCTCTCTCTCTCTCTCTCTCTCTCTCTCTCTCTCTCTCTCTCTCTCTCTCAGGTGTGGCGTTTTTACCAGCCAGCATCTCCTACCTGATCGGGACCAACATCTTCGCCGTTATGGCTAACAAAATGGGGAGGTATGAAGGAAATGAATCTTTCTCCTGCTGTCTTATCTCCAGCGCTCCACTATCTGTCCCCGTTCAGCACCGAAATGAGTTCTGTCGCACGTTTTAATATTCGGTGTTTAATAAAGAACAAAAAAACAAAACCCACCCGGATCCTTATTGACAGATGACTAGAACTAGATTTGAATATTTGACGGTGCCAGCCTGGTGGGCAGAGCTCTGGGCTGTCGGTGTGAAGACTGTGGGTTCACCTGTTGCTCCAGGGCCGCAGGACGATAACTGACCCTGTGCTCCGAGTCCGACCCCAGCTTCCAAACAAACCGGGATACGACAAATAAACGAAAAAGAAAATTTTAAAAAAGCTTGCAAGATTTACTTTACAGCAGGAGATCCAGGGTTCAAATCTCAGAGGTGCTATCGGTCAGTCTGTGTCTGATTGGCTGATGTTTAGGCTGGGGCAACAGTCAGTAATTGTATAACCACATTGTTTATTTGTATAGTAGGCGTAGATCATAAAATTAATCCCGGTTTGCTTCATTTATTCAGCTAATAATCAAACTTATTGTTAAAATAACACAAATTAAAGGTTTTAATGATTAACCCAACTCATATTCACTCACCGGGCACTTTGTAGGGCACCTACATTATATAGCCAAAAGTATTTGGACAATCTAAATACAAGAGCAGAAAAAAACATTTAAAAAATAATAAATAAATAAAGAATAATAAATAAAATAAATTAGTTTGATCAGGTAAAATATTACTTAAATTTTCCTTATTAATAATTAACTAAATAATAAATAAATATATAATAAATAATTAATATACGACAAATAAAGGAAAAAGAGAATTAAAACAACGCTTGCAAGCTTGCAGTTTTAATTTGTGTTACTTCCAGGTTCCAGGTTCAAATTGTATAGTAGGCGTAGATCATAAAATGAAGTCAATGAATGTACATTTATCATTGTGTACCTAAAAAAAAGGAACATCAGGTGTAAAAACTGTGCCAAATCAGGTGTGCAGACCAGATCCGCTCTGGCGACGCCTAAACATGAAAGCAGACAAAAAAAAGAATTCATTTTAAGGTGGTATTTTTATTTAAGAAGAAGATAGAAGAAGATATACTCTACTTGTCATATATACATATACAGGTGTACAGTACAGTGAAATTCTTTCTTCGCATATCCTAGCTTGTTTTGGAAACTGGGGTCAGAGCGCAGGGTCAGCCATCGTACGGCGCCCCTGGAGCAGACAGAGTTAAGGGCCTTGCTCAAGGACCCAACAGTGGCTGCATAGCAGAGCCTGGATTTGAACCGCCAATCTTATCTTAATCGGTTGATAGCCCGAAGCTCTACCCACTAGGCTAGGCTAGGCTACTAAGTTGATTATTTGTTTTTTTAAGCATTTTAAACTAAAATGCATAAAAATAATTTTAAAAAAACTCATGTGAAAACTATTATATTCTAGTCAAGTGACTCTTGGATTTAAAAAGCTTGTTTTACTTACACGAGCATCAATAGTAGTTGTTGCGTCCAGCTCCTTGGACGTTGTTATTGCTGGACGTTTTCTTGCTCCTATTGTTTTCATTCGCCCTCCTGTCTCAGCTTTGCTTTGTTTTCCCTCCCATTCGCTTCCTCTTCTTTCATCTCCTGTTCACTTGTTATCTTTAAGCTTTGTACTATATTTTTTTAATCACTGTTTCCCATTTTCTCTCAGTTTAGTCATTGCCGGTTCCCTTTTGCTACATTGGTTGAAAAAAATGGTACAAATATGAGTGAAAATTGTGAGCTCTGACCACAAGCTTGGAGTTGCTGTTTCAGTGGCCAGTCGTGTCCAGTTGTGCCCAAGCCAGTGCCACTGCTTTTTACCCCCTACCTGGCAGTCCTTCCATATTAGAGTTTTCCCCTATGTCTCTCTCGTGTCCACTTTGCTGATTGTCCATCTCTCTCTCCCACAGGTGGTTGTGCTCTCTCATTGGGATGCTGCTTGTCGGCATCAGCATCATCTGTGTAAGTAAAGTTCTCGCATGGCATTGAACATGTTGGTGAATTCACAAGGACTTGGGTTTGAATCCCTGACCGGGCATCCAGGGTCCTTTCTGTGAGGAGTTTTGCATGTTCTCCATGTGTCCACACGGGTTTCCTCTGGAAGTCCGAAGACGTGCAGTCTTGCCAATCGGAGCTCTAGAAATTGTCTTAAGTGTGCGAAAGTGTGTGTGTGATGGACTGGTGACCCATCTGGGGTGTTTCCTGCCTTTCGCAAAATGAATCGCACCCACTGCGACCCTGACCAGGATAAAGCGGTGGTAAAACAGACCACAAATGAATGAATGTACATTATCAATACAGATTATATAATATGACAGCAAATGAAGCAGTGATGCCAAAAGTTCTGTCGAATTCTGGAGGGAAACTCGACTCCCAAGAATCGGTCACCTGGGTGTAGAGTTACGCCCTTTTTTTGGTTTACTACAGGCACAGCGACGCCAAACTCGACTTTTCCTTTAATGTAGAAACGTTGGGAGTGAAAAGCAGCGAGTTCTTTAAACACACTTGGACTGTGTGGCTGTTTCCTGCCCCGGCTAGTTCCTGTCTGACAGGAAGTCAGGCTGTTCCCTTAAAACGCTTCATTGAACTAGCTGGTGTGTAAATGACTATTATAATAAATAACTTCATTACTTTATTTTATTTATTTCCTTTTCACAGGTGCCTTTTGCAAAAGACATCTATGGACTCATACTGCCAAACTTTGGGGTTGGATTTGCCATCGGTAATGTATATAAATATATACGTTATACATTATATATACATAACAGGTGTAATAAATAAATTAGTTAATGACTGAGTACAATTCAGGCAACTGAGGGTTAAGCGCCTCACAGGGGTCCAGTAGTGTGCAACTTGGTGGTGGTGGGGCTTAAAACAGGAACCTTCTGATTACTAGTCCAAGTACCCTAAACACATAGCAGAACAGCTCGGCCTGGAAAGTTCAGAGCCCTGACCTCAGCACCACTGGACAGCTCTGGAATGAACCGGAACATCAACTGAGACCCAGCGCCCAGCCATACAAATGCTCCTTTTGTCTGAACGGGCACAAATTCCCACATATGTACTTCAACGTCTTGTTAGAAACCTTTTCAAAAGAGCTTAAAGATCACATAGAGGTCAATAGGACGGGATGTCCAAGTACTTTTAGCCACGTTTAATGTGTATATACAGTAGCTTGGTGGTGGTTGGGCTTGAACCAGAAACCTTCTGATTACTAGTCCAGTACCTTAATCACTGAGCTCCCTTGTGGACAAAGCAGAAAAGCTCGGCCTGGAAAGCCTGGACAGCTCTGGAATGAACCGGAACATCAACTGAGACCTAGCGCCCACCCATACAAAAGCTCCTTTTGACTAAACGGGCACAAATTCCCACATACATACCTCAACGTCTTGTTAGAAGCCTTTTCAAAAGAGCTTAAAGATCACATAGAGGTCAATAGGACGGGATGTCCATTATGATCATGGTATTTTGTTTTGTCCTCTATGTGTTCCGATCAGGCATGGTGGACTCCTCGATGATGCCGATCATGGGCTACCTGGTGGACCTCAGACACGTCTCCGTCTATGGGAGCGTCTACGCCATCGCTGACGTCGCCTTTTGCATGGGCTTCGCTTTCGGTAAGAACCCGGGTCCATGTAGTTCAGGTGCTGCTGTGTCCAAAATACCACAGTCCACTAAATAGTGTACTGTCGGCAGCCCACCAGGTTAGTTTAGTTAATACTGTGTGGTTTGAGACGCAGCCCTTTTATAGCCGTCTGCTACTGGGGACCTCGATCGGGTTCGAGGAGGGTATATTTACCTGAGACATGCGTGCACGGTTCACCGACCCCTTCTTAATCACCTGTACCTCAATGGAGTCGCGCATTTGGCCAGTCTTGCACATGGAGAGTCATGCACCGGTTTCCACGTTCCTCCACTTCTGTACAGGTGCCTCAGGGTCATCACGCAGCGTCGAAGACCCCACCCCATTTTTAGTCCAGTCCTTTTCCACCCAGCAGACTAGTGGACAATTTTGTCTACTAAAGGCACTGCCAGTCGTCCAGCTGACTAGTAGCAAAGCAACCAGGCTAGTTTAGTTAATACTGTGTAGTTTGAGACACAGCCCTTTTATAGCCTTTTTCTGCTGGGGACCCCAACTGCGTCCGAGGAGGGAATGTTTACCTTACACATGCGTGTCCACTGACCCCTTCCTATTTGCCCAAACTTCAGTGAATTAATGCAGGCCAGTCTCACACATGGAGAGTCACATCCTCCACATCTGTACAGGCGCCTCGGGCTTCATAGACCCCGCCTTCTTTTTAGTCCTGTCTTTTCCCACACAGCTGACTAGCGCCCAATTTCGTCTACTGAAGGCACTGGCGATCGTGCACGCTAAGGGGGCGCCCAGCCGACCGGTAGCAGAGCCGAGCTGGTGGAATGTCCCGCTGCGCCATCTGGGCACCTGCCATGCCACGGCAGGTCCAAAACCAGTGGAGCAAATGCATGTGATTGGAAAATGCAACATTTAGAGCAGATTCGTTATGTGAACTTAAAAATGCAAATCTTGTGGTGCAGGACCGTCCGCCGGCGGAGCTATAGCTCGCAGTATTGGATTTCCATGGCTGATGACCATCATCGGTGTGGTGGACATCCTGTTCGCGCCACTCTGCTTCTTCCTCCGCAACCCACCGGCCAACGAGGAGAAAATGGTCAGTGGTGTTTATTTTATCGCCTCTTTATCATAATGTGACATTTAGAAGCTTCTCAATAGAGCATATTATTAGGTACTCCTATCTGCTACGTACAGCCATTGATTATTTTATAAGCTCCACCTACTATACAGTGGGTACACGGGTATACAGTTACTGACTGTAGCCTATCTGTTGCTCTGTATAATCTGTACGTTACATGGTAACGACACGGTAATGTGTATCTGGTATAATAGTAGTAGGTGCAGCAATGTTGGTGAGATTTCTAAACACATTGATGTCAATTTCGGGTGGACAATAGCGCTCCAAGCATCCAGACAATCTGACAATCAAATCCCAGCGTCCTCGTAGTATTTTGGAGCAGCATAAGCTTCCCTAGAGACAAAGTCACATTCTGCAAACTCTGTAGTAAGAGAGTGCAGGTCTTAGACCGGCCTACCTGCAGTCCAGTCCTGTCTGTGAGATTCTGAACTGTTGAGCAGCTGTTATATCAAGCAAGAATGGGGAAAAAATAATTGCTTTTTTAATGTTAAGAAAGCGACAAGAATAAAATCTGCTGGCACAGCGGGCGGAATTTGTCATAAAGTTGGTGATAACAAAGAGGTGTTTGACCAAGAGAACCACCAATCACAGCGCAACATTCAGTCGGCTTGACGTCGACCCTCTGCTCCGAACCGAATGGAAAATGGTATTGCACAACAGATCCAGATGAAAAAAATACCCAGGATGCCCTCAAGCAAAGATCAAAGAATGATGCTGATTGGAGCAGATTGGTGCATTTGCCCTCAAATACGGGCGCTGATCAAAGCTCGGTGCTGTGTGTTCCGTCTCTAAGAGCTCCGCATCGGTTCTGAAGAGCGTTCTCAAACACACACACACACACACACACATCATCACAGTGCAGGTTTACACATTCATTCATTGTCTGTTTAACACTGCTTTATCCTGGTCAGGGTCATGGTGGGTGCAGTTCACAGGGCGAAACGTAGCAAACACACACACACCTAGGTGGACTTTAGTATCTCCAATTAACCTGTCTGTGTGTCATTGCATTGCTAGAAGAAACCGAAGCTCTTTGAGGAAACCCACTTGAACCTAGGGGAGAACATGCAAAATACACACAGAAAGGTTATATTAGTATATTAGCCGAAGAACCAAGAACAGAACTGTGGGCCTCCCTTTAAACTGCTCTAGTCACGTTAGAGACTCAACACTTCCCCTAAGGCTTGGGTGTAAGCCGTTGGAACCAGCCGTTCTGTGGTAACCTGTTGTTACCTGTCGGAAGTGGTGGGGCTTGAACCAGCGACCTTCTGACCTCTAGTCCAGTACCTTTACCCCTGAGCTACCCCTGCTTACACGACTTGAGCAATTGAGGGTTAAGGGCCTTGCTCAGGGGCCCAACTGTGGCAAAATGGAAGTGGTGGGGCTTGAACCAGCGACCTTCTGATCTCTAGTCCAGTACCTTAACCGCTGAGCTACCCCTACTCACACAATGTGAGCAATTGAGGGTTAAAGGCCTTGCTCAGGGGCCCAACAGTGGCATTGCCCTTGCTGTGACTGTGTATGTGTGTGTTCTGTGATGGACTGGCAACCTGTCCAGGGTGTTTCCTACTTTTGCCCAGTGAATTGTACCCACTGCGACCCTGACCAGGAAAAACCATTTACATTTACATTTTCAGCATTTAGCAGAGGGCCCAACAGCAGCAACCTTGCAGTGGTGGGGCTTGAACTAGCGACCTTCTGATTACTGAATGAATGAATGAAAAGTAACCCTTGGTACTCTAACCATAGTCGCTTTAGTTACAGTACAACGCAGTGGTGTTGCAGGTTGAGTTGGTGCAGGGTCACAGGTTCGATACTGAGCTCGTTCTTCTTCTGTGTGCCTCTCTAGGCGATCCTGATGGACGTCAACTGTTCCATGAAGACACGCTCCTACTCCACCCAGGGCTCCAGCTACCAGATGGGAGACGACCTGGATCTGGACAGTCCAGAATAGCCCCGCCCGACGCTTTTTCCGACCTTTAACTCTGATCTCACGACCCTCAGCCGTGTACGAGCCCCTCTCCACTTTATTTTGTCGTATTGTCGTGTTAAACGCGGCGGCGTAGAAAGACTAGAGACTTTTGATCCTGTGAGCTTGTTCCTGATCCTGTTTGATGTTTAGCGCCGTCAATTCTGCTGAAACCAAAGCCGTTCTGGTCGTCCTTTAAAATCAGGGTGGGAGTGGCCCGTCAAACCGACAGCCTTTTATTCGGGAACAGGGTCTTTAAAGCCACCAGCAGGGGTACGAAACATGTAAGTGCTTACGAGAGCGGCGGAACAGAGGTATAGCTGCCTCGTAGCGTGTCGTTGTTCAAAACTAGCATTTAACAAACCCATGAAACAAAGTCACATTTATCACAATTAGCATTTTAGTCAGAACTTAGCATCTTAGCATTAAACCAGCTCTGGTTTCTTCTGCTTTTTAATTTAATTTATTGTAATTGTCACACAGCTGGTTTGTAGAATTAATTATTATATGAATCAGGTCTGATTTTAACCAGGCTGTGTGTTATTATCTAGCATTTTATCATAAATTAATATTTTTATTAATATTAACGTCTTACCTTACAAACCCACTGCGTTTTCCCCCCGATACATTTCATAAGATCAAGTCTATGTATTTATTAATTCATATAAATCTAGTAAACGTTTCATTGTTTGAGCAGAAAAACCCTGATTGTGGCTTTAAAACATGAAAATAAAAATCACCTGCACGTGTTCGGCGTGTAATCGTAGCAAAATGAGTCAAATCACATCGTTTTCTAGACCGTATTGCCAAAAGTTTGTGGACACTCCATTCATGATTGAAATGAGCTGTTTTAGCCACACCCATTTACATCTTCAGCATTTAGGAGACACTTTAATCCAAAGCAACTTACAGTAGTGTGACAGTATACATGGGCCTTGCTCAATGATTGGGCTTGAACCGGCAACCTTCTGATTACTAGTCCAGTACCTTAACCGCAAACAGGTGTATAAAAGCATGAAGGAACTCAAGTGGCCCGCACGCATCCCCCGAGGAACGCTTTGGGACAAATTAGTACATCGATTGCCAGCCAGGCTTCTGTTCCAGCCAATCAATTCACACGTAGACGCTCGAACATCTAGTGGCAAACCTTCCTAAAAGAAAAGAGGGGGAGACGCACCCGCGTAAGCTTATTATCGGGTATCCACTTACTTTTGGCATTACTGTATCCGATCAGCACACAATGGTTCATGTGTTTGATATTTTATAGAGAGATGAAAGTAACCCTAGAGTAAAAAACCCTATAATGGCCTTATTCCTTCTGTGTACCGAGGGATTTCGTTTCTGAGCATGAAGCGCCGAGACGTGAGCAGATTTGAAGTTCGTAGTTGGCGTTCATGTGATGTTTACATTCAGAGTTGCCTCCAGACTAACCTGTACGTGGCCTCGTTACCATACGTCCTATATTATTTTCCATTCCGGCCTTATATGGTCATGATTTGTGATGCCAAAGTAAGTCTTAGTACCTATAGTAAATGATAGTAATTGTTTAAGTCGCACAGAGGATCTGGTTTTTATACCGAATGCCTTTCCTGACTGTACCTCCTCACCCTCACCCTCAGGTTCACACCGGAAGCATCATCATCTCCTGTGGACCCCAAGCAAAAAATACATAAAGCAAATCAGTAGAAGAAACAATTTGCTTATAAATCAGACTCCTTCCCACCTGGTTTTTACCACAAATCTGACGTGTTTCCGCTAAAAAAAAGATCCTTGCAGGAAATTGCTGATGATTTACTGCTTCACAGCTCTACCATCACTTATATTTCTTTATTAGATTATATTCAGAATTTAAAGTGTATATAGTGTCTATTTTACTATGAATGTGTTTAATAAGGGTTTAATGTAAGTACTTACATAAATATTTATTCATACATTTTTTCCCTTTATTTCATTATATTTTATCGACCACCCTCCATCACAGGGTTTCGGTCACCCTCCTCCCCCACAGACATAGCCAATCATGTTTGTGTTTGTTCGTTTATTAGGATTTTAACGTCATGTTTTACACTTCGGTTACATTCATGACAGGAACGGTAGTTACTCATTACACAAGATTCATCAGTTCACAAGTCTTGGACAATTTAGTATCTCCAATTCACCTCACTTGGACGTCTTTGGACTGTGGGAGGAAACCGGAGCACCCGGAGGAAACCCACACAGACACGGGGAGAACATGCAAACTGCACACAGAAAGGACCCGGACCGCCCCACCTGGGGATCGAACCCAGGACCTTCTTGCTGTGAGGCGACAGTGCCGCCCAATCATGTTTGTGTAAAACCCTGACCTACAGCAAAGTTCACACATAGTCTTATATTTAAGGTAGATTTAGATTCTTTATTAGGGGTGTTTTTTTTATTGTTTACAAGTCATAAAGCAAAATATACTTTTTTGGGGGGCTGGTGGGACATGTGGGGACGTTTTTAATTGAGATGTTTGTGAATTTATTTATAATTGTATTTAATCATGTGGATGCTGTGATGTACAAGTTCATAGACCTGCTATTATTATTATTATTATATAATAGTGATATTATTGATATATAATTATCATATTATTACATTATTGTATTTATCATATTATTTCTATTATTTTATTATAAAATAATATAATATCAAATAGTTATTATATTATTATTACATTATGTTTATTATTATATTTTTATATAATGTTGTTATTAATGTATTGTAATTATCTTAATTTTATTAATAATATTATTGCTTAAATTATCTATTTTAATTTTTTTATTTACATTTTGATGTGATTCTTTGTTAGGCATCATTACCAGTTTTGATGCACTTTACAGGTCATCCAAAAATAATAATAATAATAATAATAAAAAATTAAATAATCAAAATAATCAAAATGATAATAATAATAATAAAAATAATAATAATAATAACCACATCATGTACATTTTAGACCTTTTTTTTTTGTTTCGTAAAATTCATTTCCTGCCCAGTTGTTGTGTGATGAGTAAAGCAGGAGGTCTGAGTGCTGTGAGCTGGTTCTGCCAGAGCCTTAAACAGCACAATCACCATCATCTAATCAGATCTGCTGTTCTGTAAAGGCGTTGATCTGCGTGTGTGCAGGTCCGCCACACGCCGAACACGGCGGAACATCGTCACGGGTTCTTCAACCAGTTCCATCCTGTAGTTAAACCATGTACCATGTACCAGTTCACGTCACCTAACCCCGGTAGTACAGAGGTCTGCTGTGGTCATCGTCCAGTTCCTGAAACTTTAATTGAACTATGGTGTCATTTTATTTCTTCATTTCTTTGTTCTGTATTTGTCTCGTCTCTTTAAGACTCATCGTATGACGTTTTTTTGCGAACGTGCGTGCAAGCCGATTTCAGTCTCAGCCTTTCTTCATGTGTCCTGTACGTGTGTGTTTGTGAAGTGCTGAGTGGACACTGTTGAAGGTCCTGCTGTCAGGATTTCTGTAACCCTGTACGGTTCCTGTAAGTACTTGTTAGGACAACGGGTCCAGAAATCAAATAAATGTTAAATATTACAGTAAAATGTCTCCTCATTTGCAGTTTCATTACACATTCAAAAACTTGGGTTCTAGTTTAGTGCAACTTCAATCTGTTTTTGTTAGCAGCGCAACATAAAATATAAAATCATACAGACAGAAGTCAAGAGTTTTAGTTCATAATCACAGTAAACACCAGAATAAGACTGGACAACACATCGAACCTTGAGGGGAAAGAGCTACAGCAGAATACCAGACTGAGTTCCACTTGTTGGCCAAAAACCTAAATCGGTGCTCACTGGATGTCATCACTGGATGACACACACACACACACACACACACACAGATCAGCCATAATATTAAAACCACCTCCTTGTTTCTACACTGATTGTCCATTTTATCAGCTCCACTTACCATATAGAAGCACTTTGTAGTTCTACAATTACTGACTGTAGTCCATCTGTTTCTCTGCATGCTTTGTTAGCCCTCTTTTACCCTGTTCTTCACTGGTCAGGACCCCCACAGGACCACCACAGAGCAGGTATTATTTAGGTGGTGGATGATTCTCAGCACTGCAGTGACACTGACATGGTGGTGGTGTGTTAGTGTGTGTTGTGCTGGTATGAGTGGATCAGACACAGCAGCACTGATGGAGTTTTTAAACACCTCACTGTCACTGCTGGACTGAGAATAGTCCACCAATCAAAAATATATCCAGCCAACAGCGCCCCGTGGGCAGCGTCCTGTGACCACTGATTTAGGTCTAGAAGACGACCGACACAAACAGCAGCAATAGATGAGCGATCGTCTCTGACTTTACATCTACAACTACAGTTAGCCCGGACTTTATATTTAATCAAACATTTTTAGTACAACATACATAAATTATTTAAGTTTTTTTGCTCTACTATAAAATGCAGAGTACATTGTACTAATTTCAGTACACATTTAAATGTGCTAAAAGATTTAAGTTTACTAAACAAAAAAAATTACTTTTCTATCAGATTAACTTAAAAAAGTTAAGTTAAGGTAATAAAACAGAAAAACGCCACCATTTACATGTAAATCCGCCTTTTTTCAGCTTGCTGTTGGTGAATCAGGCAGCCATTTGTTTTAACTTTTGAAACCTGTTGTTGCAAATTACTTTTTACTTTTCATTGAAGGCTTTTTGCAAAAGTAAACTTGTCTTCCTGAAATGTCTTTTGTGAAGTGTTAAACTAAGTGGACAAACATTTTCTTCCTCATTATGCTATTTTTGAGTAGCATGTACACCAGTCTGATGGGGCTTTTTCATCTTCCGTCTAATTTTGGTAAGTGTTGTACTTTACTTAACAATTTTGTTTAAAATAAATGATCTTAATGTTGACACTAAATAAATAATCAAACAGCGCTGCTTTATTTGCCGTATTTAGGCTACATGCTAGCATGTTAGCATGCTAGCCTTCATACGAAGCAAAGAGTGTGCTGGCTTGTTTTATTTTAATCCTTAAATTAATGCTATTAATGTTGATTTTAATACTTCTGTTTCTTTTTGTTGTTTTACAGGTTCATGGTTACTGTGAGGAGCTGTTTGTGTTTCATCAGAACTTTATATACAGTTTGTACAGTTTTAAAGATGTTTTCTTGACATGTTGTATTTTAAGTAAATACTTCTGAAGTGAAATAAAGAAAAATAATTTTATAATTGTGTCTGTTTCTCTATAAACATTTCTAATTTATATTTAAAATGTAATTAACATGAAAACTAAGAAGAAATCAATAGTTTTTTCCATTGAGCTCAAGATATTAAGTAGAATTATTGGGAAAAGCAGTTGGTATAACAAAAAAAAGAAAGTTTAATCAACTTGCCTTTTAGGTGTAATAACTTAATGTTTTAAGTTATGCTAACTCAAGTTTTCATTATACATTACTTAACTTTTTTAAGGCAACCGGTTTCCTCAAATTTTTTAAGTAGATTGAACTTATCCGGGCTTACAGTGTAGGTAGGAGTGTCTAATAGAGTGGACAGTGAGTGGACACGGTATTTAAAAACTGTGTCTGATCCACTCATACCAGCACAACACACACTAACACACCACCACCATGTCAGTGTCACTGCAGTGCTGAGAATGATCCACCACCTAAATAATACCTGCTCTGTGGTGTTCCTGTGGGGGTCCTGACCACTGAAGAACAGCATGAAAGGGGGTAACAAAGCATGTAGAGAAACAGACGGACTACAGTCAGTAATTGTAGAACTACAAAGTGCTTCTATATGGTAAGTGGAGCTGATAAAATGGACACAGTGTAGAAAGGGTCTTATTGAGGGTCACGGTGGGTCTAATTCACCAAAGGTAGGAAACACTCCGGACAGGTTGCCAGTCCATCACAACACAAACAAACACACACACACACACACACACACTCATACCTAAAACAGTTTTAGCATCTCCAGTTATACTGACTGCACGTCTTTGTACTGTGGGAGGAAACCGGAGCACCCAGAAGAAACCCACACAGACACGGGGAGAACATGCAAACAACCTGTCGACCTGGGAATCAAACCCAGGACCTTCTTGCTGTAAGCCAACTTTTTCCCGTGCCAAGATGACTGATAACCGAAGCTCTTGACCGACGCCTGTATAACGTAATGCACGGCCCTGCAGGCTTGTGAATGCGCTGGTGTACAGGTATTCCTAATAAAGTGGCCATAGCGTGTAATACAGGTATTAATGAGATCATTCTGCTCTGTGATTTCATTCAAACGTGCGTAATAAATCCACATTTTGTTTACAATGTGTTTTTACTCACCTAATGGATGCATTACGATGACCAATGGTGCAATTCACTCTCGCGCTGATACATCATATAGATTTTCAAATCTAAATAAGGTCTTATTTAAGCTAACAAACGCAGGGCAGGAACAGTGTGATTTTCTGTTATCGATTGACCGGTCGGTCTCATTTAGAGCTTCATCACTGCGTGAACCATGAGCACACGGATCGATAAGCTTGTCGATCCATCACGATTCCTCAATGAATGTCCACAACTAGAATAGCACGGTCACCTCACAGCAAGAAGGTCTTGGGTTCGATTCCCAGGTGGAGCGGTCCAGGTCCTTTCTGTGTGAAGTGTACAAAAGGGTCTAGTCCTAAACAAATTCACGGGGTAAATATATAAGGTAGACTTGGTAATTCATTCATTCGTTTATTCATTAATAAATGAGCCAGTAGTTAGAACAACAGCTGTACTGACAACAGTCACTAGCAATCGGACGGTCATTGTTTTAGGCCCAACGTCTACCAGGCTGCCACTGTTGGGTCACAACTGTAAAGCCGCTTTGAATAGAAGCGTCTGTTAAATGCCGTGAATGTAAAACGGCCGGCGCTAAAAGCAGACACACAGTGAGGAGGATGATAAGAAGAGCAAAAATTTTCCTCCGTAAGGATTACGGGAGGAGGTTTACAAGACAAAAAGTGGCATTTTGGAGTCCCAAAATGTCCAAACTGACCAATCGAACCACCTTCAAAGCAAGAAAGTATTAAGAAGGCGTGGCACAAAGCATTTTCTTTTATTAATGCAACCGGAGCTTCGACAAAATACAAGATAAAGTGACTTTGGTGTAAAAACAAAAAGAGATCCAGTCATAAAGGACCATGAGAGTGCAAACGAAAGTCAAGCTACCAGTTGTGAGAAGCTAAAACTGGATTGTGTTTGGCTCTTTCAGCAGGACGACCACACAAAGGACAGAATGAAGCTCCCAAAACCTCCCGACCTGAAGAGAAAAGTTCTCTAAGAAAAAAAAGGACCTCGAATTTTAGAGATGCTCTGGATTCTGCATCTTACCGAGCATTACAGAAGAAGACTCAGTGCTTCAGAGTTATAGTAAAAGACACCCCCCCCCCCCAACAACCACCACCCACCACCTCTCCATATACAAGGGGTCTTCAAAAAGTTTCCGCACTTTAATATTTGTACGGTCGTGTCTGAGAGACCGAGAGATGCTTATAGTCCGGATTTAGTGCTATCTGATTTCCACTCTCAAAGAAGCTTTAAGGGGAAGAAGATTTTCATGTGATGATGATGTGAATGCAGCGGCGCATCAGTGGCCACACGCTCAACCAAAGCTGGGAAAATGCGTCGGAAGACTCAAATACATTGTATCGAATCTCAGCTCTGCCTGCCGGCTAAGGCTGAGCGGCCACATAAACAACGATTGGCCTGTTGTTCAGATTTGGGCGGGACTAAGCCGGATGGGGTCTCTCTCTCATGACTGGTGTAATTACGACCTCTGCTGGCTGATTGATGGCGCCTGCACAGAGATGAGAAAAAAGTGCTGTCAGGGTGTGTCTCTCCGTACACAGGGCTGAGCTGCACTGCACTCGTCAAAGTGCGGGTGATAAGATGCATACGGCTGCTGCCCACGTGTCGGGGGCGTGGGTTAGCTTCGTTCTCCTCAATCAGAGCAGGGATCGGCATTGGTGGAGAGGAAGCATGACGCAATAAACAAAAATATAAAAAAAAACAAAAAAACAACAATAAATTACGACCTCTGCTGGCTGCACAGAGTGGAGGAATAATGCTGATCAGGGTGTGGCTCTCTGTGCACAAAGCTGATCTGCATATGAACTCGCCTCGTGCAGGTGAAAAAGAAGCAGTCAGGTACTGCTCCCGTGCCGGAGGGGGCGTGTGACAGGCTCGCTCTCCTCAATCATAACGGGGGTCAGCACCAGTAGAGAGGAAGCGTGACGCAATTGGGTAAAAATTGGACGTGGACACCCTAGAACCCTCGTAGAGCTCATGACTCAGTTCTGAATATCAGATACCCACCAAATCCACAACCGCCCATACAAATTCGATTTCTCGAAGCAGGCGCGAAGACAAATCGGATTAGAACCAGCTGTCCGAACGCAGGTCGAGAAACACGACCCGGCTTCCGACGGCGGTCGAAAGAGATGGCGTAGCCTCTGGCGTGTTGAAGCAGCAGGGTCACCATGACAGCCACAAACGGAAACGGGAAGTACGACGGTCAAGCTTTAGCCTGAGGTCAGAACAGGACTCTGCTTAATGTCAGAATGAAAAGACCCAAAGCTCAATATTCCCTCCTGGATTTATTGATGCTGGGATTCCCTTTGGACTGGACACCAGTTTACAGAAGAAAAACTGACCCCACCATCAATGTGGCATCATGAAAAGACTTTATTTTAGTAAATAATTAAAGGAACATAATTTATTCGACACCCCATGTGTTACCATTTGACTTACCACGTTTACTCAAATGTGGAAGCAATTTTTAATATTTTCATATATAAATGGACAGTGTTAATGTATTGCGCAATCATTTACATTGCAGTGAAGCGCAGCAATTCTACACCAGCTAGTCGTCCATTCTGTGCCAGTTTTTAAGGTGCTAGCCTTCAGGGTACGTGCCGTTAACCAGCGGAACATACATCACGGCATTTCACTCCACCGCACTGGTAACCGGTTGGTCCGGAAATACATTCATACATTAAATAAAACATGTAACAAACGTCCAGTTCGCTCGAGTTCGGGCGCTTATAGACATAAAATCCGCAGCGCCCTTCTTCTGTCTGGTCCAGGGTGCTGGCACGAGCGGTGGAGGGATACGGAGAAAATAGGTCCTCGAGACATGGCGAGACGACTCGAACAGCAGACGGTGTAACAGATGCGTGTGTGTCGGCAGCAGTGGTGTGAAGCCGCCGGTAGAGGGCGCCAGAGTGCACAGGGAGATTTAGCATATCCAAATAAAAACAAACAAACAAACAAAATTAAAGACAAAACAGAAAGACAGAAATTAGAACAAAAAAGACTGTCTGATGCCGGAGTTACACTCGCTACCTCTAGGTGGCGCCGTCATTTAGCTATGGACTTCACAGCATTTGTAAACGGTAGGGTGGCTTAGATAGTCTTACCATTCCCGTCAACGGTGGAACTGAAGACATGCCTTAATTTGGCCTTGATAAAAATGTTGAGGGTCACAGGGTCGCAACCCAACAAGTTTTTCAACTCATTTTGCAATCGAGACTTATTTAGTTTAAAGTTTTTAATTATCTGGTAGCTGTGAAGACAAGGCGGGCATTAATGACACTACAAAAGGTGCTGGGACAGTGACATACCTGTACATATTCTATGGACAGATGACGTCGCATGCTAGCACTGATTCGCAGGTTTTAATTGGCAGACGTCTGGATGCACCAACACTGTTGTAGCTGCGCTGGTGTAATATTTATAATTCCTCCTACACATTTGTATTTCAGTTGCCCAGATTCACCTAAAGGGGGAGCTATACTGAAAATGTAGCCTGTAGCCAAGGCTACATTTACATTTTCAGCATTTAGCGAACACTTTTATCCAAAGCGATTTGACTGAATACAATCTGAGCAATTGAGGGTTAAGGACCTTGCTCAGGGGCCCAACGGTGGTGGTGGTGAGGCTTGAACCAGCAACCTCATGATTACTAGTCCAGCATCTTAACCACTGAGTTACCTCTGCCCACAGGCTAGGCTAGGATACGACTAGAGAAAAAAGCAGTGAAGTCAATAAAGCATTTTGTTTAGCTTATACCACGTAGGGGTAGAAGGTGTGAATTCGGCAGGTCGGCGTAACAGTAGCTAGATTAAATAAACCACAGTGGTGAACGGAGAAGAAAATGTAACAAGACGAAGCACCAAAACAAGAACCCAAAAAAAGTCACATTTGTTTGGCATTAGCGCTTGAACGATCCAGACTACGATCCCCTGAAAGGCATCATAACCACCCAACGTTCCATAACAATTCCCTTATAATAATAATAATAATAAACAAACTTAAACAATAAAAAGAAAATTAAGATAAATATCTGACTGAATATTTAGAATAGTTAGAATTAATACAAAATATAATAAAAAATAAACACAAGACGTTAAAGGTGGAGAAACGAAATACAAAACCCAGGAAAACAAATCAACATTGCGTTAGGGTTTAAACGATTCTTTAGGGTTTAACCGGACCGGCTTGGGGCAGACGACAAGCGCAAAAATGTCTAAAGCTCACGACAAAGCAAGCAAGTAAGAACGCTCTCCTGGCATTTTCCTCGCTTGGATGTTACATAACACGGGTGCTACAAGTTGGCGCTTCCGTTTGATTACCATAAAAATTGGTACTGCGTATTTTGTTGGTACTGCGTAGTTTGGTACCTCGCTTTGCTCTACACGATAGCATGATGGACGGTAAACATTTTAATACTGCCCTAAAAGTTCTTGATTGATATTTTGCACCAATGCGCTGCACTACAAGGAGTCTGGAACAGGGAAAAAATAAAAACACCAAACTAAAGAACTGCCAACACTTCCCCTGCAAGGCAACAGCTCTGAGTTCTGAGTATCTTGTGATACAAGTTACCAAACCTCACATTAGTCCCGGCAACCCCACCCTAAAATGTCGATTCGGAGTCCCCTAACGTGGCATTGCTTCCACGCACAACTGCTCCTCGCTTATATCATTCAGGACATCAACCGGGCTGCAAACGTCACTGTCGTACACCTCGGTGCTCATCAGGTCCTCCTCCAGACCCGCCGATTTCGACTTGGAAAAGCCGTGCTGTTCGGAAGGCGGGGTGCTCTCCAACGACTCCAGGTCCTCGAAGCCGGCGCGGTAGTGGATCATGAGCAGAGTCAAAGCCTGAAGCCGTTCGCCGGACTTGGTCAGCGCGGAGGTGATCAAGGCTTTGCGTCGGGCGTCGTTCGTTTCCCTCTCTTCTGCGATCAGGGAGTTGTTGTGCTCCAGCTCCTGGTCGATCTCCTGCTGAAGCTTGTCCAGCATCAGCTCCAGCTTTTGCGAGCGTTCATCCGTAGGGAGGCCGCGGTACAGATCTCGTCCGATCTCCTTGACCGCGATGAACACGCTGTCGTCCAACCCTCCCTCTTTGCGCGCCAACTTGGTGCCTCCGCTGGAAGGCTGTTTTGAAGGACTGGCGCCGGTGTAGGTCTCCGTGTCGCTGCTCTCGTTGTCTGAAGTGTTCGGCGTGTGTTTCGGCGAGGGTTCGGCGACTCCGGGGCCGGCATCCGTCGTCTGTTCTGCCAGTCTGGCTTTGGGGACCTGCCTCAAGTTGAGCAGACGCGAGCTGGTGTTGATGATGTGCCGTGTGAGACCGGTAGTCGCCCGGTTGATTGGGGACTTCGCCTCTGGATCCGTGCTGCGACGGTCGGTAATGGACAGACAGAAAGGATGCTCGGCAAGACACTTCTCCTGGCACTTCTTGTGGCAAACGTAAGCGCAGACGATGCACTGCGACGCAGCCTTGGTCCAAACCTTCTTCTTGCAGTAGTCGCACCAGGTGGGATTCTGGAACTGCGTGTCCTGAAAGTTGTGCCGGACCTCGTTGAGCTGCATGGGGTTGTAGCTCAGGTCGGCCAGTATGTGGTCCCGTTCTCGCTCGCTTTCCCTCAGCTCCTCACACTGCGAGCTTCCTTCCTGCTCAGTGAGTCCACTGGACAGGTCAGAGTCTCCCTCTCCTAGGTAGGTGAAGTTGAGCGTGATGTCTCCGTAGCACAGCTTTTCGTTAAAGCCCTTATGAGTGCTCAGACTACGGAGTGCGGTGCGGCTGACGCTGGCCCTCGGTTCCGGGGCACACAAGGAAAAGTTGCTCTGGTATTCCGCGGATGATATGCAAAGGCATTCCAGGGCTACGTGCTCCAAATGCAGGCTAACGTGGCCTAAACATAAGAGACTACCTAGCTTAAAGGGATCCTTGCACCAAAGAGCTACGTTCAGGTATTTATGGTGGCTTTCAACGTCAAAGACGACCGAGGACTTGCTCCAGCGAGCGTATCTGTTTCGGAACATGGCCTCCGACGACTGCCAAAGACCTTGCTCGTCCATGCTGTCCTTTATAACGAAAGAGCTCTCTGCTATTTTGTCTTTGGTCGTGTCTTGTTTAGCGGGAAGTGGGCCAGCCGGGAGTTCGTCTGCCGTCTCGGCGGGTTTGCTTACAGGCTTCGGCTCGGAAACTTTCGTCGGACTTTTCTCCGCTGCAGGTTTCTCGCCGTTGCTCGCAGGCGGTGGAGCTCTTTCAGAGGATTTCTCGACTGTGGATTCGCCTCCTTCCGAGCTTGCCGTGTTTGGGGATTCAGAGCAGGCAGTTGTCACTTTGATGTGGGGTCTGGGAGGGACAGGGGGACGCACAGGTGGAGGAGGAGGGGGCACCGTTGGCCTCTGCGGTGGTTCAGGTGGTTCTGCAGTCTTGTGAGGCGAGGGCTTTGGTGACTCTTTAGGTTGGGGTTTAAGTGGGGATTGAAGTCCGGACAGGTTGAGCTTCCGATTAAGGATGGGCGAGATAGTGCCCAGGGGCTTGGAAGCCAGGTTGGCGACTGTCTTTTTAGGACTTTGGTTTACAGAAAGCAGGGAGTCCTCTTTTGTCTCCACGCTGACTGGAGCTACAGCGGGTTTGGGCTCCACCAGGAGTTCCTCGAACTCCGAGTCGTTGTCTTTGACCTCCGTGACATCCATGGTGGTGATGTGAGCTGGGTCCTCCTCATAACCTCCAGCCATGGGATACCCTGGCTCCTCCAGGGGACCAAGGGTGTCCTGGAGGGGAGGCAAGTTCATGGCAGACATCTGGTGTCTGATTGGTCTCTCATACAGCACAACCACTCGTTCTCCAGCCTGTTTTAGGAGCTTCGGGACTTGGACGGATGACGTTACCTTGACCCCTGGAAGAAAAGGACAATGTTTACCAAGGTACATTTCAAGGCACAGCGGGATCAATCCCCTGTATTTAACTTTTTTTAAACAATAAGCAGCACCAACGTCTGTACCAACCTCCAATGGCAATCAGGCGATCTCCTTTCTGCAGGTCAGCTTGGGCTGCAGGTGAGTTAGGGGTGACCGTCTCGATGCTAACATGCACCACGTCCCCTTCGATAGCTGGAACGTGCCGGAACGTCATCCCCACGCTGCCGTTTGGACCTTTAATGACCTCAGTCTGAAAAATAAACGACATACCTGAGTGTTACTGTTGTTCGTGTGGTGTTATGTAGCTGAATCTGAGCTCTGCTACCGGTCGGCTGGGCGCCCCCTTGCAGGCACAACTGGCAGTGCAGACTAAATTGGTTAGTAGTCTGCTGGATGGGAAAAGACCAGCCTAACAAAAAGGGACGGGGTCTTCGATGCTGTCTAAGGACCCTGGTTAGTACCCCGAGGTGCCTGTACAGAAGTGGGCATGTGACTCTCCATGTGCAAGACTGTACTAATCTACCAAAGTACGGGCGGATAAGTAGGGGTCGGTGGACCATGCACAGGCAAATATACCCTCCTCAGATTCGATAGGAGTCCCCAGGAGCGGATACGATAAAATTGGGAGAAAAAGGGAGAAACTGCATAAATAAAAGTCTTGGAAGTGTTTCATTCATCACAGATAAGTACAAAATGACAAGTTCTTGTTAGTCTTTGAAGACCTACATGACAGAGCCGGTGGTTACAGAAGCGTGAGGGGTGGACAAGCCGAGTCTTTCAATCTAGAAGAATCGCTGAATTATAATTAGAGTAGGAGGACACGAACGCAGACGGGTACAAAGCGGCTGTCTAACACAACACGCAAGCCCCATCGTGGCATGGAAATAATGCAACAAAGCCAGGAGTTACAGCACCCATGATGCACCTGTGAACGCAACCTGCTCAAAGTTACACAAGCCTCACGACCACATAGTTGTGAAAGACCATCATTGTACAGATTCGCTCCTCCCTGCGTCCGTCTCAGTCTCTGCTAGGCGCTTCCTCGACGGCCGCCCGGAGATGGATGACTGTAATTTCGCCGCCGTCATTCGTTATAATCTTGAGAAGGCCACTGATCGAGTTAAAGAGGAATGAAAAAGCAGGTAATCTATGCAGGCTGGCAAGCAGGCGTGAGGAACGGCCGGGGTCTGGCGTGACGGATAGATGAACGAGCCTCACTGACAATGTGACGGATGCAAAAACGGTCAAACCGAAAAAAAAGAGACACGTTTGAAACCATAATGTCTATTTCTGGTGGATTTCTTGGTGCCCCATGTGAGGAGTAAGCGGTGAAGTAAATGGCATACAAACAAAGATCAGAGACACATATGCTCCGAGGACCTGGGTTCGATCCGTGCCCCTGTAGGTTCCAACCACCTCCCAAAGACAAAATAGGTGCAATTGCAAAAGGTGGATTGGCTTTACGATCAGCTGATGCCCTGTCAAACTGTGGACTTCCAACTTAAATCTACTGTTTCTGGGTGCCACCAGACCCACCGTGACCCTAATCAGAGTCCCAAACCGCAAACTAATGAGCACATCAAGGAAGTTCTCCATCATCACTAGTGCTTAATGCTGCTCAGGGTTCCATTATGACCTCAAGCTTGGAGTTTCTGGGTGAACCTGACCAGGATGAAGCTGCTAGTGACAAACAAAAGAACAAAATTCAGATCTACCAACCATTTCCTGGCGCCCGGTATGAGGAGTAAGCGGTGAAGTAAATGGCATTCAAACAAAGATCAGAGAATGTACCACACAGACACATGCTCCGAGGACCTGGGTACGATCCTTGCCCCCGTAGATTCCAACTAACCTCCCAAAGACAAAATAGGTGCAATTGCAAAAGGTGGATTGGCTTTATGATGAGATGACGTCCTGTCAAACAGTGAACTTAGGACTTGAATCTACTGTTTTTGGGTGGCACCAGACCCACCGTGACCCTAATCGAAGTCCCAAACCACATACTAACGAGCACGTCAATGAGGTTTTCTCCGATCGACTATGCTTAACGCTACGTAGGGTTCCGTTCTGACTTCAAGCTGGGAGTTTCTGGGTGAACCTGACCAGGATGAAGCTGCTAGTTACAAACGAGAAAGCTACGACCGATTCCCAATGACGCAACAAAATCACTCACCAGCTAAAAACTCAGATCTCAAGCTTCAGACGATCCAGGAGCTTCGAGTTCAGTTCAAGCTCTCGGAGAACATTAAGGACAATATGATTTGAGGTCATTTGGCTGAGAACTGGTCACTACAGTGAAGGCTTTGTTTCTCCTGGAGATAAAAGAAAGGGCGCATCTGAGGGCGCATCATCCACGCAGCACTTTGATCCGAAGGCAGCGTCATTAAAAAAGCTTTTATTTGATCATCAAAGTCGGAAGCGAAAGGTCCCGCACCGCACCGTCTTCCTGACTCCAGTTAACCCGACTCGAGTACATAATTCACCTGAACTGTGAAGACTGGTGGAGGGTGACACACTGGGATTGTTCCTGAGGGTCCTGGTTAAGAAACACGATATAGTAAATAGAACATTTATTGTGCCCTGATGCCATCCAAAATCATGAACTGGAACCATCCCTACCGGATTTATCGACCGGTCGGGCGTCTACATAGAGAACAGACAGGTCGTGTCTGAGGATGGGCGTGGCTGTCCCAGTGTGTCAGGTTTCCATTCTGAGGGGTGAATAATGTAGTAAAGTGTTGTGTGTCTGAGAGTTGGGGGATGGGGTTGGGGTTACGTTCCAGTGTGCCACCCTCCACCAATCTTCACAGTTCAGGTTGACGATGCCATTCTGAGGGGTAAAAAATGTATGTGCTGCATGTGAAGGTACTGGACTAGTAAGCAGAAGGTTGCTGGTTCAAACCCCACCACTGCCAGGTTGTCACTGTTGGGTCCTTGAGCAAGACACTTAACCCGTTTACTGGTTAATCTGCACTATGAGGCGTCCTAGCAATCCTACGGCAATTCAGTTAGTAATCGCTTAGTCAAAACGTCCAAGATGTCGAAGTAAAGCAGCTCAAACACGGACGTGTCCACTTATTTCTGGCTCGGCCGTGCGTTCGTACCGAAGAGAATCCGCTTGTTTTCTTTTCTCACACTCTGTTGCACCCCGACAGGCTGAGCGGAAATGATTGGAAAGATTTTTTTAAGAGCAGGAACAAAGCGGACACACACCGAGCAGTAATTACAGGTGATTTGGGAGACAATATAGTGTGTGTGAGTGTGTGTGTGAGCCCGGGTAAACGGATGTTGACATTGCTCCGTCTGGTTCATGATAATACGATCCCTACGACAATCTGTGCCTCGCCTCAGCGTTTACACCCGCTGCCACGATCCAGCCGTACACGCGTCTCCAAAAGTATGTGGACGCCCCATCGTGAGCCCGCTGGACATCCTGTGCCGAGACTATGGTCACTCGCTCATGCAACCACGCCCATTCTGACTCGCTCACCCTGGCACCAACTCACTCACCCACCCACCCACCATCACACACCCACCCACCATCACACACCCTCACACTTGCACACATTTTGACCCACTCACTCATCACACACCCGCACACTTACTCATCCACCCACCTACCATCATACTCATTCACTCACCCACCAACACTCACACTCACCCACTTTTCCACTCGCTCACACACCCGCCCACCATCACACACCCTCACACCCACTCGCACACATTCTGACCCACTCGCTCAACCACACACCTTCGCTCTTATTTGCTCATGCACCCATCATCACACTCACTCGCTCATCACACACCTTCACACTCACTCGTTCACCCACCTACCATCACACCCACTCGCTCACCCTCACACCTTCACACTCACTCGCATATGCACCCACTTTTCCACTCACTCGCTTGCCCATCCACCCTTACTCACTTGCTCACCCACTTTTCCACTCGCTCACCCACTTACCCACCATCACGCTCAGTCGCTCATCCTCAGACCCAAGCACCCACTCACTCACTCACTCGCAAACCTTCACACCCACTCGGTCACCCGAGTGAAAGTCTCCTGCAGACTCGGATCCGCACCTGGGAGACCACGGACGTCACGGAATGCGTTCTCGCCGACACCTGTGTGAGCCCACGCGCTAGCTCGCGCGATGACAGATCCCCATTGACGGCATTGTGTTAGCGGGAGCGCGGGGTTGTGTGTACACCTGTCCATCCTCCCTCCCTCCCCCGGCGGAATACAACAGGCACGCTAATCTCCATGCGCTCGCACTGCATTGTGGCATCAGGATCGTGCGCGAGCGGGTCCATCGATCGAGGTGGGAGCCCGGCGTCCGCTGACTGTACGGGCACAAATTCCCATATGCACGTACTTAGGGACAGGTGGGTGTCTCGAAATACTTTAAATGAGCCAGGAAGCAAGATTAAAGGTGGTGCTGGCAACCCTCCACATGTTTTCAGGGGACAGTGGCAACTTGGAAGCAGAGGGGCTTGAACTGGCAACCTTCTGCAAAATAAATATGTGCATAATGTGGGAAAAGATGAGAAAGGGCGACAGGTTGCAGCAGGAGTCTGGAGACTGTCCAGAACACACACCGGTCAGGGTCATCAAACGTACGTGGTCAACCAGTGCAGGCCAGCGAACGCATCTCGCTCTCTCTGGGTGCGTCGGACCAAATCTAATCAGCCGGCGCATGTCGGAGAGATTAGCGTTCGGGAATAGGGTAGCAGTCGCCTCGGGGCTGGCACACGTACACACCACACGCACATACACACACAAGCTCAAACACACACACACACGCCTGCATGTACACACGGCAGGAACACACATGAACAGTGAAGAATAAAAAAGTAAATAAATTATTCAGCGCTGGTTTGAAAGAGAGAGGAAACAGACGGGGAGCGGAACACGAGGGGAAGAATGAACATCAGGGTGGGAATTTCTCACAACTGGGAGCAAGAAGAATTTCAGTAGCTAATTTATTATATATATTTAATATTTTATTAGTAATGTACTATTTACATAAAAATACGTAGTAGTGAGACATGCATCAGCTATTTTATTTATAAATCATTTTTGACATGACATGATGTGTTCTCTGGGGTAAAAGACGTCCTCGACTCCCAGAGATCACTGTAGCAGCAAGGAAGAGGATTCCTGGGAATCTTACTGTCCTATACTGTCTGTCGGTTACTGTCACTTACTGTCTTTAATAGTCGGTTAGATACAATCTGATAATGTCAGTTACTGTCTATTACTCTGTCAGTTACTATTTGTTAGTTAGTTACTGTCTGTTACTGTCAGTTACAGTCTGTTACTTTGCCAGTTACTGTCTTTTACTGTCTGTCAGTTACTATCTTTTACTGACTGATGGTTACTGTCTTTTGTCTGTCAGTTACTGCCTTTAATTGTTTGTCAGATATTGTCTTTTACTGTCAGTTACTGTCTTTAACTGTCAGCCAGATACTGTCTTATATTGTCTGTCAGTTACTGTCTTTTGTCTGTCAGTTACTGTCCTTTACTGTCTGTTGGTTACTGTCTTTTACTGTCAGTTATGCTTTTAATTTTCGGTCAGATACTGTCTTTTACTGTCTGTCAGTTACCACTTGTTAATATCGGTTACTACTTTTATTGTCTGTCAGTTACTGTCTTTTACTGTCTGTCAGATGCTGTATTTTATTGTCTGTTACTGTCTTTTGTCTGTCAGTTACTGTCCTTTACTGTCTGTTGGTTACTGTCTTTTACTGTCAGTTATGCTTTTAATTTTCGGTCAGATACTGTCTTTTACTGTCTGTCAGTTACCACTTGTTAATATCGGTTACTACTTTTATTGTCTGTCAGTTACTGTCTTTTACTGTCTGTCAGATGCTGTATTTTATTGTCTGTTACTGTCTTTTGACTGTCAGTTACTGCCTTTAATTGTTAGACACTGTCTTTTACTGTCAGGTACAGTCGGTTACTTTGTCAGTTAGTGCCTTTTATTGTCTGTCATTTACTTTCTTTTACTGTATGTCAGTTACTGCCTTTAATTGTCTGCCAGTCTTTCACTGTCAGTTTCAGTCAGTTACTTTGTCAGTTACTGCCTTTTACTGTCTGTCAGAAACTGTCTTTTACTATCAGTTACAGTATTTTACTGTCAGTTACTGTCTGTTGTCTACACAGCATATAGAAAAACAATTTAATCCCAAATCACAAAAGACTTAAGGCTGTCGTTGCCTTATTAAAAAGTTAATACACTTTAAAACAGTGATGCCACCATATTAATCTCCATGTTTTTGGAATGGACCGTCCAAGCTCCTGAGCTGTAAGGTGTCTGTATACTTTCGCTCCCGTGGCTCATTAATTCGCGTCCTGGTTTGTGTAAAAGAGCTCCGCGCCGGAGCCACAATCGAATTCAAAGACGTGAGCGCGGCCGGCCGCTCTTGTCGGCGGCTGATTGAATTTTCATGCCGGCGCTGCGCTTTGTGACAGAAGCTCTTCCATAAAGCGCCGCACAAAAGGAGGGGTCGTTATGGAGACGGGACATTTAAAAAAAAAAAAAAACACCCCCCCCCTCTCGCCCGCGCTCGACCAGCTTTTCTTCCGCCGCCGGCCTGTATTTAGCGCTCATTGTGGCTCTACAGAAAATAAAGAGCGGAGCATCGTTAGCATACGGGCGGTGGAGCGCGAGCAGAAGATGGAAAGGTGGAGGTGGAATACGAGAGGCTCGACTATCAGCACTCCAAAGTGCTTCAGCGGAAAAAAGGGGCGCGGGACGGACGGCCGTCACTTTATCACGCTGACATTTCATTCAGCCGTTTTAAGCGACTCAGGCTCCCGCCTGCTAGTCGGTTCAAACCGGGTTGATATTCGCTGGGTGACATTTAGCTTCAGAAAACGATTGGCGTTGTGTGAAGTAAACAAAACGACTCCAGGAGATCCGGCGCACTCGCAAGGAAGTGAAGCTACACTGTCAGGCTAACGCTACACGATAAAACCCAATTGGTTTGAACTGGAAGATCCCTTATTGTTTTACCTTATGCCCCTTCACCCCCCCCCCCCCATATTTAGCATTGTAATATTATTCCCTCCCCCTCTCTCAGCACTCCCACCCAGACTGAGGAGGGCGGCAAACTAGCAACAGACACGTGTGAAGTCAACGGTCACTTCTTTAACACCAGCCAGCAGCAGATTTCCATAGAAAGCAGTTACTGTGTCACTGTCAGTTACTGTCTGTCTGTTACTGTCAGTTATTGTTAATTGCTCACAATCTCTCAGTTTTTTATCAGTCAGTTACTGACTATTTTTTACTGTCTGTCTGTTACTGTCATTGTCAGTTACTGTCTGCCTGTTGTCAGTTACTGTCTGTCAGTTACTATTTGTTACTGTCAATTACTATCTGTTACTGTCAATTACTATCTGTTACTGTCTGTCAGTTACAGTATGTTACTGTCTTTTACTGTCTGTTACTATCAGTTACTGTCTGTTATTGTCAGTTTCTGTCTGTCTGTTACTATCAGTCACTGTCATTTACTGTCTGTTAATGTGGATTTTTTTGTTTGTTTTTGGCTCTTTTTTTTTGACAGATTTAAAGTCGTTACTCTACAGATCATTTGGAATTTGACACCCAACAAAGTAAACCACAGCGGCTCCAGCTGCTTCCTGCCTCTTCCCGTCTCTCCACTCGCTCGTCCGCCTTCCTCTCCGTTCCAGACGCAGAGCCGAGGCCGCCGGCCGGCGCTCGCAGAGAGAAGCAATAAAGTGCATAAAAATAAGATTTAGCCTCGACACACTTCAGTCTGGATCAAACAATCAGCAGGCAGAGAGAGACCAGCTGCCCGTCTGAGGAATCGACCGGCAACAACAATCAGCTGTAAACACAGGCGGCTCCTCCTGACGCTCGTCCTAAACCTCGCTCGAGATCTCTATACAGGGACGCAATTTACACCATCCTACAATCCCGAGAAGAGGGCATGTCTAAATTCTTAGATACTTTAAAATGATCCTACTGAGGCGCCTTAATTCTGAGTAATAATCTGACTGAATAACGGGGGAGCGTCTAAATAATCTGCTTTATGAGTTTGAGTCTTATTAGCATCCTCTCTACTGAGGCAGCTGATCAGGTAGGCAGTAGGCAGCAAGGCAGCTCACTAGGTTTTCACACAGACCCACTGTCAGTCTGTCAGTAGGAGTGATTTTAACCGAGTCGGACGTGTTAGATGAACGGAACCCTGAGAAGCTCAGTAAGCGCGGCGTTCACCCTGCAGTGCTGGTTACGTTCGGCTGGATTCGGGCTGCACCCGTCACACCGATGCGAGTCACTGAGTCGAACACGGGGAGACAACGGGGAACTACACTGAAGCATATTTAACACGTTCAGGAACACCTCCCAGCTTCATCAGACCAGTAAACGGTGGAACGTGAGAAATACGCTCATCACACGTCCCATCATGCACCAAAGCAGTCGTTTAATGAGTGTTCAAGCAACGAGGAGGAGAAATCAACACACAACACACACAGAGCAGGCAGATAAACAGAGCGAGACCAATAAACCTCCTTAACTAAACAAACTTATCACCTTCTGTCCAACGGATATTAAAATTTTTCACCCTTTTGATTGACCCCCCCCCCCCCCCGAGAAGGACCCTGCGTACAGCCTAATTACAGGACTGAATAATGTACAAACCCTCTCCAGAGGAACCGTTTAATGAACACAGTGTTCTACAGCAGGTCTAGAGAAGCATATACAGTGAATAAAGCTAACACTAACACTAACACACACACACACACACACACACACAGGGTTATGAAGAGAAACAGTCTGTCACTAGAGCAGCTGTGTAAATACAGCCAGTGTAAATCCATGTGTGACCCCCTCCACCCTGTATTGCTAATTTTAAGACAACTGAATCACCCACTCAGTTACGATGGGTGGGCATTCTGTCGACGGTCTGTGCTGTACTGATAGACCTCACTAGGTAGTTTAATGCAGCTGATGTGCACAATTTTAGGACAGTTTTTAGAAGATAGAGTAACCTCTCAGAACTGATGATTTGGAGAAGGAGAGCTAGAGAGATACAGAGAGAGGGAGAATGACCTTTTCTAGGTGGCACCAGCAGTAATAATCCTGCGTTTAAAACCCTGCTACAGTCTAGTGGCTTCTGATAAATCATACACTCATACGCCGCTATCGCTGAGGGCAAAAGTTTACATACACCTGTAGGAAACACTCATCGGTATGTTTGTTTTTTGATGTTTTCTGGCACAATCCACAAATTTCTGATATAATTGAGATTAAATGCTTAATTGTATCCCTTTCCTCAAGTTTCGTGCGTTTTGGACCATCACAGAGAATTCTAGATCTTTCTGTCAAATGGTGTGTAAAAAGTGTCTACCACAAAGGATTCTAGATCTTTGTCGCTGAGGATTCTAGATTCTTCTGTCACTGAGGATTCTAGATCCTTCTGTTACAGAGGTTTCTAGATCTTTCTGTCACGGATGAACCTAGATCTTTCTTTCACAGGTTTCTAAATCCTTTTGTCACAGGTTTCTAGATCTTTCTTACACAGGTTTCTAGATCCTTCTGTCACAGGTTTCTAGATCTTTCTGTCACTGAAGATTCTAGATCCTTCTGTCACTGAGGATTCTAGATCTTTCTGTCAAATTGTGTGTAAAAATGTCAACCACAAAATATTCTAGATCCTTCTGTCACTGAGGTTTCTAGATCTTTCTGTCACAGAGGATTCTAGATTCTTTGGTCAGAGAGGATTCTAGATCCTTCTGTCAGAGAGGAGTCTAGACCTTTCTTTCACAAGTATCTAGATATTTCTGTCACAGGTTTCTAGATCTTTCTGTCACAGGTTTCTAGATCCTTCTGTCAAATGGCGTGTAAAATGTCTACCACAAACGATTCTAGATCTTTCTGTCACTGAAGTGAATAATACAGTCTATCACAGTCTAGAGCAGTGGTTCTCAAACTTTTTAGACCGAGTACCACCCATTATCAAATCGAAACTTCCGAGTACCACCTATGTTTCTCATCACAGAACCACATAAGGCTCACATTAATTAGGTGTGTGCATATATATATATGTAGTATATACAGGGGTTGGACAAAATAACTGAAACACCTGTCATTTTAGTGTGGGAGGTTTCATGGCTAAATTGGACCAGTCTGGTGGCCAATCTTCATTAATTGCACATTGCACCAGTAAGAGCAGAGTGTGAAGGTTCAATTAGCAGGGTAAGAGCACAGTTTTGCTCAAAATATTGCAATGCACACAACATTATGGGTGACATACCAGAGTTCAAAAGAGGACAAATTGTTGGTGCACGTCTTGCTGGCGCATCTGTGACCAAGACAGCAAGTCTTTGTGATGTATCAAGAGCCACGGTATCCAGGGTAATGTCAGCATACCACCAAGAAGGACAAACCACATCCGACAGGATTAACTGTGGACGCAAGAGGAAGCTGTCTGAAAGGGATGTTCGGGTGCTAACCCGGATTGTATCCAAAAAACATAAAACCACGGCTGCCCAAATCACGGCAGAATTAAATGTGCACCTCAACTCTCCTGTTTCCACCAGAACTGTCCGTCGGGAGCTCCACAGGGTCAATATACACGGCCGGGCTGCTATAGCCAAACCTTTGGTCACTCGTGCCGATGCCAAACGTCGGTTTCAATGGTGCAAGGAGCGCAAATCTTGGGCTGTGGACAATGTGAAACATGTATTGTTCTCTGATGAGTCCACCTTTACTGTTTTCCCCACATCCGGGAGAGTTACGGTGTGGAGAAGCCCCAAAGAAGCGTACCACCCAGACTGTTGCATGCCCAGAGTGAAGCATGGGGGTGGATCAGTGATGGTTTGGGCTGCCATATCATGGCATTCCCTTGGCCCAATACTTGTGCTAGATGGGCGCGTCACTGCCAAGGACTACCGAACCATTCTGGAGGACCATGTGCATCCAATGGCGGTGCCGTGTATCAGGATGACAATGCACCAATACACACAGCAAGACTGGTGAAAGATTGGTTTGATGAACATGAAAGTGAAGTTGAACATCTCCCATGGCCTGCACAGTCACCAGATCTAAATATTATTGAGCCACTTTGGGGTGTTTTGGAGAAGCGAGTCAGGGAACGTTTTCCTCCACCAGCATCACGTAGTGACCTGGCCACTATCCTGCAAGAAGAATGGCTTAAAATCCCTCTGACCACTGTGCAGGACTTGTATATGTCATTTCCAAGACGAATTGATGCTGTATTGGCCGCAAAAGGAGGCCCTACACCATACTAATAAATTATTGTGGTCTAAAACCAGGTGTTTCAGTTATTTTGTCCAACCCCTGTATATATATATATATATATATATATATTGTGACGTTTCTACGGCGTCGAAGACGAAATGGGATGGGAAATCAGCTCTTTCAGTGACCATGTGGACAAACATCCATTCACACACATAGACATTCATACCACATATACATAGCCACACAGCCACACAGCTAATAGCTGCACAGCCCAAAACCCAAAGCCATCTGCTGCAGTAGTCAGCACAGCCAACCCCATTTTCAGTGCTGAATAACACGGTCACGGTGGATCTTGTAACCATAGCCGCAAGTCCTTCTGGGTAAAGCTCTGCCCCCTTCTCAGCCACAGCAGCGGGTCGCTACAATATATACTGTATATATTAGTGATGGGAATTATGGCTTCTTGACGGGAGCTGGATCTTTTGGCTCGGTTCCTTTCAAGGAGCCGTTCAAAAAGTGACTTCACGCTACTAGGTAAACTATAAGACACCCTCGATATTAACATCAAATTTGCATTAAATGTAGGCCTAATTCAAACATTAATTCAAACAAAAGGCAAAAACACTACAGGGAAGAGGCAGACTGTGGTTGCATTTCATTAAGTTTCAGAAAAATCCTCTCTTGTACAGAGATGTGACTGTGTTTGTTTCTGCTTTAAAACATAAGCACAATGAAATAATCAGATTTAACAGAATTAAACAAGTTCATAGTTTATTTCTCAATTATTTGTAATTATACTACTATCTCTGTGTGTGTGTGTGTGTGTGTGTGTGTGTGTGTGTGTGTGTGTCTCGCTCTCCGCAATACTGAAAGTGTTTCGGATTTGAATATCGACAATACACAGCCTTTATTACGATTTACGATTAATTCCCCTTTACTGATGGAAGCTGAATGGGTGGATTACAGCCGATAAGAATTGTGCACAAATAAAAGACTCGGCTCCTTTCGTTCATTTCAAAGATCCGTTCAATAGAATCGGCATGTGAGTTAATGGGATGCGTCTGTTTAGCGGAGCAGCCAGGAACGAGATCAGTGAGCTTCAAACGCAGATCTGATCTGATAAAAGCAAGAGATCTACTGATAACTTTACTGATAACTTTACTGATAACTTTACTGATAACTTTACTGATACCGTTTCGGAAATTTCCAGATGGAAACCGCGAACGTGAAGTATAGACGTAATGAAGTACGGTGTCTGCGTAGCCCCGAATATTTTAAATAACACATTAGTTTTAATACGATTTGTTTTAATTCAACTGATTTTATTAAAACAGAATTATAAGAATTTTATTAGTAATTTACACTTTTTTTTTTTTTTTTTTTTTTTTTTTTTCCGGTGCATGTAATTACTTTTCCGAGATTATCTGGCGTACCACCTCGTGCTGCTTCACGTACCACAGTTTGAGAACCACTGGTCTAGAGCATTCTAGATTCTTCTGCCACCAAGGTTAGTAAAACTAAGGATTGTGTTTTGGATCGTCCTGATAAAACACCTGATTCTGTAAGCACCCGGTTGATTGTTTGCTTCCTGTTCTGTATATCTGTATAATGTACTGAGTATATTCTTTTTCCACATGTTCCAATCACTCGATCCCCGAGAACGAACAAGCGTCCAAATCAGCAAACATACGTGCTCAGACGTCACATCTACGCAGAACACACCTTCTCTCTCACAGCTCTTTGTCTTCATTTATTACTTAGTGAGTGCTCGGAAACACACACACACACACACACACACACACAAACAAACACACGGTCCGTGTTGTGTACACAGCATTCGTTGTTCCAGCTTTAATTAAAGCACGTGTTGTAAAGCTGAGCGTGTATATGAGCGGTAGTAATGTGACCTGAACGTTATCTGTCTTTAATCCTGAGATCTATTTTATACAAGCTGCTCAACAACAGAATTCCTACCTGACTACAGATCAGATATCAACAATTAAAAATAAGTACATGTAAACATATACTGTATTAGCACTCATGGTGTAGATTTAAATACGGCTGGTTCAGCGGCAAAAAATACAAAGTGTGGGAACAGTGGTCATATGTCAAGGTCTGAAAGATCTCCAAACTGTCACATTATGCAAAAGTCAAATTTGTTTATTTATTAGGATTTTAACGTCATGTTTTACACACTTTGGTTCCATTCATGACAGGAACGATAGTTACTGCTTACACAAGACATCAAACACAGTCATGGATAATTTTGTATCTCCAGTTCACCTCATTTGCACGTCTTTGGACTGTGCGAGGAAACCCACACAGACAAGTGGAGAACATGCAAACTGCACACAGAAAGGACCTGTACCGCTGGGTATCGAACCCAGGTGACAGCGCTACCCACCGAGCCTCCCTAAATTTAATTGGTAAGCCAAACACAAAAGCTGTAAGTCAAGCAGCCATCGTAAAGCTTCTACAGAAACACTATGCTACGATCTGAGATTCCACAATGAATTACAGACATGATTGGTTATGCATGGTGGACAGGGGGTAAGTTGTAGTGCCTGAAGCCTTCTGGTGACAGCCTGTCCATTGTTTCCCAGTGGAAGTGGACTTGCAGTGACCCTAACCTGAATAAAGTATCGGAATAAAGGATTGATAAAAATGAAATATAGCGACCAAAAAACCTTGATCAAACCAAGCGTCTTAAAAGTCCCGAAAAATCACATAATTTTTGTTTCCATTTAGTTTTATTTTCCTCGATTTCAGGGGGGATTTTGCCCCCTTCGGTTGTCCAGAATTCCCCTCCTACCCCCTTAGTTTTAGTTTGGAACACACAGCGTTAAACACCACACAGACTCGACTTGTTTATTTCAGTGATGATGCTGCACCCTAGTGGACAACAACAGAACTGAACACTCTAGCTTGCAGCTTCTGTATTAAATAAAAGCCCATTTTAAATAAATAAAAGCAGACAATAAATCAAAGCAGACAAGAAATCAGTTCCAAACTTCATTATTTAAATATTTAAACTCTTGATTTTGCTCAATTGAGTCGCAAAGCCTTAAAAATCAGCTTATTAGCTTGATGAGCTTGTGGTGGTTAATTCGCTACATTGGCCAATTATTAATAATAAAAAATCAAAGCAAAGATAAAATCAGTTCCAAACTTCCTTTATTCTGAGATTTGAACTCCTGATTTTGCTCAATTGAGACGCAAAGCCTTAAAAATGACTTTGAAAACAACTCGTTTCAGACAATCAGCTTATTAGCTTTATTAGCTTGTGGTGGTTAATTCGCTACATCGGCCAGTTTTTAATGAATAAAAATCAAAGCAGACAACAAATCAGTTCCATTTTGATTTATTTGTAGGTTTAAACTCTTGATTTTGCTCAATTGAGTCGCAAAGCCTTAAAAAACACTTTTTAAAAAACTCCTTTCAGACAAACAGCTTATTAGCTTTATTAGCTTGTGTTGGTCAATTAGCTACATTAGCTAACTAGTTTCATTCGGTAAACTGATTAATTAAAGTTGTTAAAGCACCAAATAAGTAGAAGAAATTGAGAAATTAGAGTATTTGGACACCTAATCATGAGCTTGCCGGACATTCAACTTCAAAAACTGAACAGTATTAAAATCAAGCAACTTCTATGTGATCTTTTTAGCTAAAACAGCAGCCACTCTTTTAAAAAAGACGTTTCTCAAGAGTCTGTGGGAATTTGTGCCCATTCAATCAAAAGGGCGCTTATAGGACTGGGCACTGACAGTCAAGAAAGCCTCAATTGATGTTCTAATTGAAAGTTTCATTCCATGTTCGGTTCATTCCAAAGCTGGAATTTCTTTAAACCGAGAGTCTGTATAGAGATTGCCTTGTGCACAAGGGGGGCAGTCATGTAAGAACAGGAAAGGGCCTTCCCTAAACTGTTGCCGCAACATTGGAAGCATATCATTTCTTTATATAACTGATTTATTACACCTGTTAGCAAGGCTGAAACTGTAAATCCAAAAATTAGAACATATTTAGCAAATTATCCACTCATGGGTAGATCCAACACTGTTCCAAATCTTCTTTATTTGAAGACAAGCGCTCTAATATCTGTACTGAATAGGGTAACTGCTCCCCTAAACAAAGCGACAGATACATAAAACTCGTCGAAGATGACATTTTAACTAACGGAGGCGTATTTTTTGAGACAGCGGGAATGAAAAGCAATCGTTCCTTCAAATTGCAGTAATTAGTGATGGTTTTCTATGGTTCTTTCAGCCAAAAATGTCACTCGGAGGAAACGCTGCTGTTAATCACCAGATTATCGATTTGCTGCTTGGCACTGATGTTCTGAACTTAGACTGCAATTTATTAACACACTTACAGCTGCAAACACACTAGAGGAACCCTAGAACTGAAGCTGGGTGTTTAATAACCATTTGTCAACCACAATATATATACACTTTATATATGTGTGTGTGTGTGCGTGTGTGCATATATATTTATATAAATATATATATATATATATATATACAGTGGGGGAAATAAGTATTTGATCCCCTGCTGATTTTGTAAGTTTACCCCCTTACAAAGACTTGAACAGTCTATAATTTTTATGGAAGGTTTATTTAAACAGAGAGAGACAGAATATCAACAAAAAATCCAGAAAAAAAAACATTAAATAAAAGTTATAAATTAATTTGTATTTAATTAAGGGAAATAAGTATTTGATCCCCTACCAACCAGCAAGAATTCTGACCCCCACAGACCGGTTATGTGCCCATGAGGCACACAAATTAGTCCTGTCCCTGTATAAAAGACTCCTGTCACAGAATCAGTTTCTTCCGTTCACATCTCTCGACCACCATGGGCAAGACCAAAGAGCTATCAAAGGACGTCAGGGACAAGATTGTAGACCTGCACAAGGCTGGAATGGGCTACAAGACCATCAGCAAGAAGCTTGGTGAGAAAGAGACCACTGTTGGTGCGATCATTCGAAAATGGAAGAAATACAAGATCACAGTCAATCACCCTCACTCTGGAGCTCCATGCAAGATCTCACCTGGTGGGGTAAGAATGATTCTGAGAAAGGTGAGGTCAGTCCAGAATTACACGGGAGGAGCTCGTCAATGATCTCAAGGGAGCTGGGAGCAGAGAAATGCTGGATATGACCCCAAGAACACCATCCCCACCGAGCATTTCTTTGCCTCCAAACACGGCGAGTGGAGTTGATGCCAAAGAGCTCAATTTTGGTCTCATCTGACCATATCACATTCTCCCAAGCTTTCTCTGACGCATTCAGGTGTTCATTGGCAAACTTCAGACGGGCCTGTACATGAGCCTTCTTGAGCAAAGGGACTTTGCGGGCACTGCAGGATCTCAATCCATTACGGCGAAGTGTGTTACTAATGGTTTTCTTGGTGACTGTGCTCTCAGCTCCCTTGAGATCATTGACGAGCTCCTCCCATGTAATTCTGGACTGACCTCACCTTTCTAAGAATCATTCTTACCCCACCAGGTGAGATCTTGCATGGAGCTCCAGAGTGAGGGTGATTGACTGTGATCTTGTATTTCTTCCATTTTCGAATGATCGCACCAACAGTGGTCTCTTTCTCACCAAGCTTCTTGCTGATGGTCTTGTAGCCCATTCCAGCCTTGTGCAGGTCTACAATCTTGTCCCTGATGTCCTTTGATAGCTCTTTGGTCTTGCCCATGGTGGTCGAGAGATTTGAACGGAAGAAACTGATTCTGTGACAGGAGTCTTTTATACAGGGACAGGACTAATTTGTGTGCCTCATGGGCACATAACCGGTCTGTGGGGGTCAGAATTCTTGCTGGTTGGTAGGGGATCAAATACTTATTTCCCTTAATTAAATACAAATTAATTTATAACTTTTATTTAATGTTTTTTTTCTGGATTTTTTGTTGATATTCTGTCTCTCTCTGTTAAAATAAACCTTCCATAAAAATTATAGACTGTTCAAGTCTTTGTAAGGGGGTAAACTTACAAAATCAGCAGGGGATCAAATACCTATTTCCCCCACTGTATATACAGTATATGAAATGTATATAAAATCATATGCCCTTTGCTGTTCCAGCATGAACGTGCTCCTGTGCACAAAGCATGGTCTATAAAAACTCCAGTGGCCTGCTCAAAGCCCTGACCTCGGCCCCACTCCACAGCTTTCCCACAGACATACTTCCCACAGACATACCACAGACAGAGTCTTGTGAGAAGCCTTCTCAGAAGACTGGCTGTTGCTCTAGCTGAAAGGATCATGCAGGTCACTATTTTAATACCATTAGTTTTGATAATCGGGCGTCCAACAAGCACACTCAGGTGTCCAAATACTTTTGGCCATAAAGTGTATGAAAAAGTAATAACTAACGTGTATATAGCTTTATATGGGCTTTTACTTAGTGTATAGGTAGATTAGATGAAGGTGAGATTGAGGGTTTGAATTCCAGTTGGGTCCTTGAGTGAGGTCCTTAACCCTCTCGACTCCAGGGGTCGCTGTTTAAAGCCTGACCTTGTGCTCTGACCACATAACAAATTAATTGTTCTGTACAGCCATATACAAAAATGTTAAATCTCAGCAGTGCTATCAGCTGGTTGGGCGTCTACACAGACCCGACTGGCTAATGTTTGGGAAAACCCAGATAAAAACCAGACCAGAATGATCTGCTGTGGTGAGCATTTGTAAAACAATAACTGCTGCCTTCTTCTATTAGCATAAACAAATCATTACAGAGGAAACCTGAGCAAAAGACACAACCCATTTTGTAAAACAGAATCTTAATAATTATGTAAATAAATCAGCCATATAAAAAAAAAATCCAGGATTTACAGGTGGTTACTGTATGCTGTAACACTGCTGCTGGGAATGTGGTTGGGAAGTGAGACGTACCCTTTTAATGGAGCTGCGAGGTTTTTCTTTCCATTCGTGGCTGCTGAGCTCGATGGTGCAGTGGACGTAGGTCTCCCTGTCGTACGAGCCCAAAATAAACAACCTACAGGAAGAACAAGGAGAACTTATGAACCTTTTTATCAAAGGTTCCAAACTCATTGTCATCACTGTATTCCTTATCCAGTCATGTCCAGTTTCTTGTCCAACATGAGTGTGTGACCTCACGAACGACTAAATGGACACATACGCCCACACACTCTGTACCAAGAGCACTAATAATCAGTGCAGTCCAAATACTAAAGAAACACAAAAAGAGCAAAAATGTTTTGTAGATGTTTTATTATTGGTTGCTCTTAAAGAGTCCATCTGTAACTGCTCAAACTGAGCTGCTGGTGCCCTCTTGTGGATAAAATATCATCATCATCATCTACATCATCATCATTGTCTTCTTCATTATCATTATTTCATCATCTTATTATTAATCACCTATATTATTATTATTATTATTATTATATATTATATATACTAGTAATATTACTGTTATTATACCTGTATTATAGTTGCTATTATTATTATAGGGCAGTTGTAGCCTAGTGGTTAGAGTACTGGACTAGTAATCAAAAGGTCACTGGTTCAAGCCCCACCACTGCCAGGTTGTCACTGTTGGGCCCTTGAGCAAGGCCCTCAATTGCTTAGACAATATACTGTCTGCTAAATGATAAAAATGGCAATGTCAAAATTATTATTATTATTATATAGTATATATACTAGTAATATTACTATTATTATACAGGGTGGGGCATAAAGATCTCCCACATTTGGAGTGGGCACCGTATGGGCTGTAGTGGCAGTAGAGAGGCGGGACAGGTTTCATTCGGTAGGCTAGGCTCTACCATTTTGTTGAAATGTTGGAGAACTTTCTGCGCCCGAAACTGGATGACTTGGATACAGAACATGTATGGTTTCAGCAGGATGGGGCCACAGCTCACACAGCACGACGTTCGCTTGGAGTGTTGAGGGAAATGTTTCCTGGGCATTTGATCTCTTTAAGGGGAGACGTGGGGTGGCCGGCAAGGTCACCAGATTTAAGCCCTTGTGACTTTTTCCTTTGGGGATACCTAAAGGAAAAGGTTTTCCGACATCGTCCTCGAACTCTTGAGGATTTGAAGGAAAGGATCCGAGAGGAAATCGACGCAATACCACCTGAGATGACACGGAGAGTCTTGGAGAACTTCCGGGAACGACTCCATCAATGTATTGCCAACAACGGCCACCATTTGTCTGATATAATTTTTAAAACCCATTAAAACAAAACTGTTTTTTATGTACTTTTCAGAAATATAAGCATTTTTTTTCTAGATAGTTGGGTTCTTTTGGTAGATTCATTCAAAATGTGGGAGATCTTTATGCCCCACCCTGTATTATAGTTGCTATTATTATTATTTTATTATTTTTATTATTATTATGTTATTATATATACTAGTAATATTACTGTTATTACATTATAGTTGCTATTATTATTATTATGTTAAATATTATATATACTGGTAATATTACTGTTATTATATTATAGTTGCTATAATTATTATTATTATTATTATTATTATTACTGTACTATTATTGTTGTTATTATTGTTATTATTTTCATCAACCACATCATGGTCAGGGTTGCGGCAGGTCCGGTTCCACCATAAAACATCGGGTGTAGAGCAAAGCATTGCAAGGCTTTAGCCAGCCGCCCCTCTTAGACATACCCAATCAATATTATTTTTTTAAAATATTTGGTCGGAATATGAATGTCGGATCGATCGAAGCCTCCGGACAGACGGGACTCAGACGTGCTCAGTGTTAGTCTGTCTATTACAAGCCTAACCCAGTCCTGAGTGCATAATTTATGAACAGGCCATTCTGAATGGTAGGATGTTCTATCCCCAAATACAAAAACACACACACACCGGAACGGGCGTGGCCTCTGTATTGTGCTGTGACAGAGTCAGGGTCAAGGATGTGTTAAATATTGAGCTGATGGTAGCGACTTTGATTAGGGGGATTTTAGATCTAGATTGCGTATTTTAGCTACCGCGCTTACCTGCTGCATTCAACCAGCGTCACACGCAGACGTCCCTCCACCAACCGTTCGTCCTGGACCGAGAAGTCCGGCTCGGGCGCCGGCTGCACTTGGAATGGGAAGAAAGGCTTGTACCTGGGAATAAAACAAAACCAAAAAAAGGGGTCAGAACGTGCGGATGTGCGGTCCTGTGTAGGGTGCTGTAACACGAGACGGTAGGTGCGATATGAAAGGGGACCCAGGACTCAGGATGGCGTAGGGTTTCTGACCTGGACAACAAAAACAAGCATTCTTTATCTCAAATCGAACGTTTGCTGCATTTCCCAGCATTCTACTCTGGCTCTGAAAAACAACAAGGCTTCATTATGTCTTTCCGTGTGCAACAGCGGAGCGATATTCACCGAATGATTCAGATCTGGTTCTGGAGTGTCCAACGTTGCCTAGAAACAATGTCCTCCAGTCCTTTTAAAAAAAATATCACGATTTTTGACTATTTTTGGCCAGGAAAACATGATGCCATTCTGTGCAAAAAACAAGGACCAGAAATACGGCACTCAGGGGTGTGCACAGAACTTTTGATCTGGTGACACAAGCAACACAAACGATGCATCAAAGCCAAACATAAAACTAAATATACTTAATAAATAAAAATGTTGGCAATCTGGTCCCACTGTGGTTTACAAGGTGTAACGTAAAGCCTCCACAACGGGGCGCATGTGTACAAGTTCATTCTGTGTTTATGTGTCTGTTAAAATTTATTATTTAATTATTATTATTATTTTTATAATTTTTCTGTGACCACCCCCCCAAAGGACACCATTCAGGACTATTAGAGGCCGACATCTATTTAAAGACGTCCCAGGACCAAATATCCTAATACCTCTTATACTGGAGACATCAGCATCATCAGAAATGTCCTACGCACCAGCATACTGAAATATTTACGGACGTTCTTGGTAACAGAAGGAACGTAACTGATCCGTATTCACTCACAATAGAGGTTCCATAAACGCAGCATTGAAGTAATGACGTCACGCTGGTGTTCATGTCCATCAGCTCATTTATAAACCCATCAGCCATAAGATTAAAACCACCTCCTTGTTTCTACACTCACTGTCCATTTTATCAGCTCCACTTATCATATAGAAGCACTTTGTAGCTCTACAATTACTGACTGTAGTCCATATGTTTCTCTGCATGCTTTGTTAGCCCCCTTTCACCCTGTTCTTCAGTGGTCAGGACCCCCACAGGACCCCCACAGAGCAGCTATTATTTAGGTGGTGGATCATTCTCAGCACTGCAGTGACACTGACATGGTGGTGGTGTGTTAGTGTGTGTTGTGCTGGTACTAGTTTTTAAATACTGTGTCCACTCACTGTCCACTCTATTAGACACTCCTACCTAGTTGGTCCACCTTGTAGATGTAAAGTCAGAGACGATCGCTCATCTATTGCTGCTGTTGGAGTCGGTCATCTTCTAGACCTTCATCAGTGGTCACAGGATGCTGCCCACGGGGTGCTGTTGGCTGGATATATTTGGTTGGTGGACTATTCTCAGTCCAGCAGTTGGTGAGGTGTTAATGAGGTGTTTAAAAACTCAAGCAGCACTGCTGTGTCTGATCCACTCATACCAGCACAACACACACTAACACACCAGCACCATGTCGGTGTCACTGCAGTGCTGAGAATGATCCACCACCTAAATAATACCTGCTCTGTGGTGGTCCTGACCAATAAAGCATGTAGAGAAACAGATGGACTACAGTCAGTAATTGTAGAACTACAAAGTGCTTCTATATGGTAAGTGGAGCTGATAAAATGGACAGTGAGTGTAGAAACAAGGAGGTGGTTTTAATGTTATGGCTGATCAGTGTATATCCCAATACGGTGACCTAATGCCACACGTGCTCACTATAGGTGTGTGTAAACTTCTGACCTGAACTATATTTACACTGTAGAATAAATAAAGACAGGACGGAACATCAGGCTAAACAGAAACACTAAAGACGCTACTTAGCTAAAGAGCTCGGGACGATAAATCTAATCCCAACATCCTGTAGTTCAAAGCTTCCTCAACCTCCTTAACCCTGCAGACACCAAACACTGACTGACTGACTGACCACACACACACACACACACACCCACACACACCCACACACACACACACACACACACACACACACACACACCCACACACACACACACACACACCCACACACCCACACACACCCACACACACCCACACACAGTTCTGATGTAAGCGGAAACCGACCTGCTCCAACCTTCTAATAGGAACTTTGTTCTCGCCACACCTGGTAGCTTTAAATATTCATTAATGTTAGTGTAGCGCGCGGCTAATATCTGTTAATTCAGCTACAGGAGACGAGAACTAGCGGAAACAACACGGCGAGGGAACAAAACCGCGACTGGAACAGAACAACCGCGAGCGAACGATGAAATATCAAAAACAGCTTATAATTCTGTTCCGCCTGAATGTTTCCAGCACTTTAATATTTTAATACATTTAATAATTATATTTAACTGCTAACAGGGTCTTATTAGCCGAGAGTTAACCAGTAACAGTCCAGTGTGATCCATCAAAATATAACACACACCATCACCTGTCTGTCTGTCTGTCTGTCTGTCTGTCTGTCTTTTCTGTCTGTCTTTTCTTTCTGTCTCTGTCTGTTTTCTTTCTGTCTGTGTTTTCTTTCTGTCTGTCTCTCTGTTTTCTTTCTGTCTGTGTTTTCTTTCTGTCTGTGTTTTTTTTCTGTCTGTGTTTTCTTTCTTTATTTCTGTCTGTCTGTTTTTTTCTGTCTGTGTTGTCTATGTCTGTCTTTCGTTCTGTCTGTCTTTTCTTGTTGTCTTTCTGTCTGTCTATTTTTTTCTGTCAGTCTTTTCTGTCTGTCTGTCTGTCTGTCTGTCTGTCTGTCTGTCTGTCTGTCTTTTCTTGTTATATGGTCTTTTTCTCCTTCCTTCTGTCTGTCTTTCTTTTCTTGCTGTCTGTCTTTTCTGGCTGTGTTCTTTTTCTGTCTGTCTTTCTTTTCTTTCTGTATGTTTTCTTTCTTTCTGTCTTTTCTTGCTGTCTTTCTTCCTCCTTCAGTCTGTCTGTCTGTCTTTTTTGTCTGTGTTTTCTTTTTTCTTTCTTTCTTTCTGTCTGTCTGTATGTCTGTCTGTCTGTCTGTCTGTCTTTCTTTTCTTTCTCTTTCTGTCTTTTCTTGCTGTCTTTCATTCTTTCTTTTTGTTTGTGTTTTGTTGCTGTCTGTCTTTCCGTCTCTGTCTTTTCTTTCCTTCTTTTTTTAGTTCTTCCTTCCTCCCTTCCATGCAGAAGGTGGATTTGGTGCTCTGCATTGCTCTTTGGTGTGACTCAGAATGTGTTTGACCTGTCCCCAGTTCTTCTTGCTGACCCAGACCATGTGGACGTGGTTAGTTGTCTGTATTCTGAACATGTTTTTTACTTATATGCTTATTGTCTGTTGAAGCTACACACACACACACACACTTTGCAGCGATCAGCCAGTTCACTGACGGCGGCAGATTTGTCAACTTGTCATGAGGTTACTTGCAGCGACGCACTTCACTAACTTTAAACCACACACACACACACACACACACACACACACACCATTACCTCAGTCCCATTGATTTGTTGTCTTTATTCCTGCTGAGAGTTTTTTTTTTAAATAAACACTAAAACAGTTTCTGATTCCTTCGACCTGAAGCTGAAGATCCGTGATGTCTGTATGAGATGAGCCAAAACATTAGGACCGCCACGTTCTCCCACCCCAAGCAATGTGTGTGTGTGTGCGTGTGTGTCTGTGTGTGTGTGTGTGTGTGTGTGTGTTTTAAAGCCGTCCAGAGAGACTGGGTCAATGTTCTGTATAATTGAAGTCAGAATTTAATGCTGAGCTTAGGATGCTGAATCAGATCCGTGTGTGTGTGTGTGTGTGTGTGTGTGTGTGTGTGTGTGTGTGTGTGTGTGTGTGTGTGTGTGTGTGTGCTCATATTATCTAGATTTCACTCTGTTCTATTACGCAAGGTCACTGCAATAAACTGAGGTGGAAGGAAAGGGGACGAAAGAGGTGGAGAGGAACAGGACTATGGGGATATCATTCATAACAAAGAGTGCATCATCATTTTTTACTACTGATTTATTAGGGTCGGGGTCGCTGCAGGTCACCGGGCACGATAACAATAATATATATACACTGATCAGCCATAACATTAAAACCACCTCCTTGTTTCTACACTCACTGTCCATTTTTTCAGCTCCACTTACCATATAGAAGCACTTTGTAGTTCTACAATTACTGACTGTAGTCCATCTGTTTCTCTGCATGCTTTGTTAGCCCCCTTTCATGCTGTTCTTCAATGGTCAGGACCCCCACAGGGCAGGTATTATTTAGGTGGTGGATCATTCTCAGCACTGCAGTGACACTGACATGGTGGTGGTGTGTTAGTGTGTGTTGTGCTGGTATGAGTGGATCAGACACAGCAGCGCTACTGGAGTTTTTAAATGCCGTGTCCACTCACTGTTCATGCTATTAGCCACTCCTACCTAGTCGGTCCACCTTGTAGATGTAAAGTCAGAGACGATCGCTCATCTATTGCTGCTGTTTGAGTCGGTCATCTTCTAGACCTTCATCAGTGGTCACAGGACGCTGCCCACGGGGTGCTGTTGGCTGGATATTTTTGGTTGGTGGACTATTCTCAGTCCAGCAGGGACAGTGGGGTGTTTAAAAACTCCAGCAGCGCTGCTGTGTCTGATCCACTCATACCAGCACAACACACGCTAACACACCACCACCATGTCAGTGTCAGCATGCAGTGCTGAGAATCATCCACCATCTAAATAATACCTGCTCTATGGTGGTCCTGTGGGGGTCCTGACCATTAAACAAAGCATGCAGAGAAATAGATGGACTACAGTCAGTAATTGTAGAACTACAAAGTGCTTCTATATGGTAAAATGGACAGTGAGTGTAGAAACAATGAGGTGGTTTTAATGTTATGGCTGATCGGATTAAGTCCCCTTGCACACATTGATCTTAGGCTTGTGTGCTGCTGCTCAACCATGAAAATTCCCACCCGGTTCCTCCCAGTTCAGGTGAGCCTGAATTCCTGAAGTCGGGAACAAAAACACACGATGCAAGACCTCAGACGTCATCATGCCTTTGTTTCGGAGTCTGGACGCTTCCTGCCGGCCTTAACACACTCGCAGAGTCAATAGAGGAGAAGCGAGCGAACAGAATCCGTCCCTGGGGTGGACTGAGTCAGGGCTGGACCTCCCGTCCAGTCCAGGCCTGTTCAATATTTCTATAAATGAGTCGGCGTGAGTTACTGGAACCAGCCGCAGCCCCCACATCTAGATCAAGATTCAATCATACAAACATCACGGGCTGGTCAGGCAGGTCCATCGTTCACCCACAGCCCATAAACTACTTATACTACTATAGTGAATTCTTACCACAGAACTAGGCAGTTGTAGTCTAGTGGTTAAGGTACTGGACTAGTAATCAGAAGGTCACTGGTTCCAAAGTGACTTACAGTACTGTGACAATATACAGTCTAAGCAATTGAGGGTTAAGGGCCTCGCTTAAGGGCCAAACAGCGAAAACCTGACAGTGGTGGGGCTTGAACCAGAGAGCTTTTGATTACTAGTCCAGTATCTGACCTCTAGAACGCAGCTACTGGGTCGAACGGAGGTAAAGCGAATTATCAGACCGAGTCAAACAGCGGCTCCCGGAAACTTTGGACACGTCACTGTAGCGGAATGCAAATTCCAGCGTTATCAGCCCCTTGAAGTTGATTAGGAAGTGGGCGATTATCACTTTCTCATGCTCCTGTGGACTGACATGCCTTCCCAGGTTCCTGTCCTCAAGATCAGGAGTCCAGAGACCAGTTTGGTGATTCTCTGATCCAACACACCTACTAAACCTGGCTAATTAACAGGCTATTGGAGCAGGCGTGTATGCGCAGGGTAAATACTGAGGATGACGAGGATGCCTCTGAAAGCCACGAGACGAGACCCCGTGAGCCGAAAAAATGGGTCAGAGAAAAATAATAATAATTAAATAAACTTGTATGCAAACGCCCCCTGGTGGAGCCTTTATGTTACATCTTGTATAGAGAATGTAAGATGCATTGCTTGTTTTGCCTGGGTCACATAAAATAATCACTGACAAAATGTGGGTTGCCAAAATTATCTGGACACTCGTCCTCGACACCCGTATACGGGTCCAAATTTACCCATAAAGACTTTACTTTACAACAGATCACCACTTTCACACCCAGAGATGAGAGCTAGGTCTTGGCGAGAGTCTTCTTGCCTGGCGGGCGGGCGAGTTTAAAGTACGAGTAAGAGGCTGCCAAAAATTCCAAAACTTTCTTCACTAGGTGTGACGAGTCCTCGTGAAGCGAGCAGACGAGCCCCGAGGCAGCTTTCTACTGGCCGAGCAACTAGAACCGGCTTCTGACGACCATGTTTTTACCTAAACACTAACCGTATGACCTGAAGTAACCCCACGACACACGGTGGAGCCAGACGAGTTTGTTGTAAGCTCTGCTTTATTTATTAAACCCTATTTAACTTCACATTTAAAGGTATATTTAGCAAGTCTAGGTTACTAGTCTACAGGTACTACGTTAAAGTGTAGAAGCCTGGTAATGCCATCAAGCTGAGACGTGAAGGAAATGTTTCACTAGTTTGGTTCAAGTAGGCATTCAAATTACCCGTTACTTATCCCACCCAACCCAGAATTAACTAATTCATTCATTCATTCATCACTTTATCCTATTCAGGGTCACTGTGCGTCTTATTCACTGGACGAGGAGCAGTAGGAAACACCCCAGAAAGGTTGCCTGTCCATCACAAAGCAAACACACACCTAGAGGGACTTCTAGTATCTCCAGTTAACCTGGCGGAATGCCTCTAGACTGAGCGCCCGGAGGAAACCCACACAGACCCTGGGAAACCCAGGACCTTCTTGCTATGAGGCGACAGTGCTACCCACCGAGCCACCGTGCCACCCAACACAGAAGTTAAAGGTCTACATTTTCATTTTACCAAGCTTATCAAGTGTTGGTGTTGCAAACCACAACAGTTGGCACTTCTAGAATTTCAGATTGACCACATCTCATCCTAAACCACCGGCCCTCCAGAGGTCAACGTGCGGAAACTTTGCTACCATCGCGAGCTCACTTTCTGATACCAATGCCGCTGTAATAAACGCAATCATGTGCAAATATATTTGCATCGGAAAACCAGACGTGACCAGACCAAGAGGAAGGGTCAAAGTCACATTCTGTCTAGATTGGTTAAATGCTGGTGCTCCAAGAGTGGGAACCTGGCAGTGGTGGGGCTTAAACCAGCAACCTTTCGATTACTAGGCTACAACTGGGTTACCAAACCGCCTAAAGATTGATTACACAGGGAAGCCCAATGGTAACCTCTGGAATGACACCTGTACCAGAAGATGAGGAAGCCGTTTGGCATGTACCGACTCTGTTTAGGCTTAGACTCTGTTTAGGCTTAGGCCGACTCTGTTGAGGCTTAGGCCGGCTCTGTTGAGGCTTAGGCCGGCTCTGTTGAGGCTTAGGCCGACTCTGTTGAGGCTTAGGCCGACTCTGTTGAGGCTTAGGCCGACTCTGTTGAGGCTTAGGCCGACTCTGTTTAGGTTAAGGCCGACTCTGTTTAGGTTAAGGCCGACTCTGTTTAGGTTAAGGCTCTGTTTAGGCTTAGGCCTACTCTGTTTAGGCTTAGGCCTACTCTGTTTAGGCTTAGGCCTACTCTGTTTAGGCTTAGGCTGTGTTTAGGCTTAGGCTGTGTTTAGGCTTAGGCTCTGTTTAGGCTTAGGCCGGCTGTGTTTAGGCTTAGGCTCTGTTTAGGCTTAGGCTGTGTTTAGGCTTAGGCTCTGTTTAGGCTTAGGCCGACTCTGTTTAGGCTTAGGCCACTGCAGGCAAGCTGTAGCCTTGTGGTTAAGGCACAGGACTAGTAATTCGAAGGTTGCTGGTTCAAGCCCCACCACTGCTAGGTTGCTGCTGTTGGGCCCTTGAGCGAGGCCCTTAACCCTCAGTTGCTCCGACTGTAACTAATGTAAGTCGCTTTGGATAAAGGCGTCTGCTAAATGCTGAAAATGTAAATGTTTAAGCTTTCCTGAACCTTATCTTGTAGTTGGGTAGTGTGTGCTTCTTCTTGATGACCCTCTTCAGCTGGTTGACGATGATGGACGTGAGCTGGGGCAGAGGACGACCCTCAAACTGGGACTTCACCTCGAAGTCCACCAGCGGATCCTCCAGGAAGGAGAAGGACCAGTGGGTGAAGGGAAAGCGGCTGAAGCGGAGGCGCAGACGGCCCGCCACCCGGCGCATCTTGACGAACAGGTAGGCGGACTTCCCGAACACCAGGTCTACATCCACGGCCAGGTGGAAACCACCCGCGTACTCCAGATCCACCTCGAAGTTCAGCTCCTCGGGCATGCCGCTGTCATCCAGCCGCACCGGGCGCATCAGGCGCGCAGACTTGAACACCGGGACGGAGTCTCCCAGCGACACGTCCCGCAGGCACAGCCCTTCCAGCAGGCGGCCTGCGGTCTTGGTCTGCAGCAGCTCCTCGAACTCCACACGGATCTTCTTGGTGATCCAGTGGCGCACCAGCGGCGTGTCGCGCAATTCGCGGAACAGAAACAGGAAGATCGCGTTGAGGAAGCCGCACGTCTCCGGCTCGCCCTGCGGAGCCCCGACACCTGGCGCACCCGCACCTGGGCTCGCACCCGGGCTCGCACCCGAGCCCGCACCGTCCGGCGCTTTAGCCGCGGTTCCATCCTGCTGTCCGGCCGCCGGCTGCGGGTTCGTAAAGTAATCCTTCAGAGCCGGATCAGGCACCGCTTTGACATACTGGACTGTCCTTCCTACAGGCTCCGGACTCCTCCGGTAGAGCAGAGCCAGCTGTAACAGCAGTGTCACCACCGCCCCGACAAACGCTGAAATTAAAACCAAATAAATCATGTTTAGTGTGGCTCCGTGTACACCGCATTTACAGTCGCTTCATGTCCGAACTGAACACAAAGCGAGTTCCACCTGGCCGCTCATAAAGCTGCCATATCATCTGCTCGCTCTTTTAGAATTGAATCCTTGTGATACCTGTAGTGCACTACATAGGGTGCGATAGCAATCACTAAACACGACTAAAAAGTATCCTAATAAAGGGCGTATGAACCTATTTTAGACGCAGCCGTCAGCCTCTGGAGCGACAGCTGATTGGGTGGACGTACGTACGTAATTGCGTCACCCGGTATCAAGCGCGTCCCAAATCAGCACCGCAACACGCACTACACACTACACGATCATTCAAGATTTATAGTTTATGTTGATATATTTTACTCACAAATCTATTAGTGAATCCTTAAAGTCTTCTATTATGCTTTATCTGGGCTATTTAAATGTTGGTAAAGCAATTCCCTCATCTTTATCCATATCAAGGTCACAATATCAAGGGTCCGACAAGGAATACACACTAAACAGGGGTCAATCAGAAGTTCAAGAGTTCAAGAGAGGCTTTATTGTCATTTATTGTCATTACAGATCTTTACAAGTACATATTAAAATGAAACAACGTTCTTCCAGGACCAGGGTGCAAGACAATACAATCCACACAGTGTAGATAACAAACAGTACAATAAATATCAAAGACATTTCTAATCGAAAAAGTAATTAAGGCAGACAAGACTAGAGACGAGTGTAGTGTTGGCCAGTAAATTTTCTTCTTCTACATGGTACTGAGTAAATGATAAGACCATCACAAGGTCACAATGGGTCTGGCAAGGAATACACCCTAAACAGGGCTTAATTCATCCTAAGCAGGGCTATGGAAAAATAAAAGACTACAACTACAGCGGGACAAACCAAAAACCATCCTGTTGTTGCTATTTGTTTTCAGCTTCTCGTGAAGAATGCGGTCATTGAGAATGCCGGTTTACCTTCAGCAAACTCCTTCTAGTACCCTTGTCCTTTCTGAGGTTCTAGATCTCAGGATTGTTTTAAAGCTTTTAATTTTTCTTTATGTAAAGCACTTTATATTGCCACTGTGTATGAAAGGTGCTATACAAATACACTTGCCTTGCCTATGATTCAGGCTTTGTGTGTTATACCCGTTTGCAAAAAGGCAATAATGAATTGTATTAAAATTAAACTATGTTTTCATGGATAAATGGTTCATAAACTGTTTCTTGCAACTGTAAATGAGTGTATAATGGAAGTAAACAAACTCTCATAGTGGCCAAAGAGCAAGGTCTGTTACACACTGGTAAACAGACGGAACTAATCTATCTACACATCGGCTCTTCGGCTTATCACTTTCGTGTTTATTAGAAGACACTTCAGATGCAACAGAAGAATTCAATATTTAATTATATTTATTCAATATTTTTCACAAAACAAAGTTTTAAACTCATTTTGGGACCACGCTGAGGCTTTGATATTTGGGTAATTGACAAACAATGTCATTTTTATGTCAATTTTGAAATTGCATGTGGCACAGAACAATTTTAAGGTAATTTAGTACATCCAATCCACCTTCTGCGTGTTTTTGTGATGTGTGGACATACGATCAAACCCAATTTACAAGAATTATTCCTTGTTCATGCGATCGATTGCTTTGGTCTAACCCGAGTTGGTTATTCAGGCTGCTGTGGTGCGAGGTGTCGGTGTGTTTACAGTTAGCGTTTAGCTTCAAAAAATGTCTCATCCTCCTCCTAAACCTTGGGAAAGACGAATTCCTGGAAGCGTAACTGCTCCGTTAAGCTATCGGTTAGTGCAATATTTATACAAATTTGTTCATTCCGTTCGTTAAATGTATCGGAACCGGCTTAACTTTTCAGTTAGCCGATGGTACAGTGCAATGTGACAGGCCAGGGCTGTATCCCAAATACCTCCCTGACTCCCTGTACTGAGGTACTCTGTAGTGCACAATGTAATTGTAATTAGACACTATCTAGTGCCCTATGTATGAATTAGGGATTTATTTGGGACTGTGCCCAACAGCAAGTTCCTACTAAAGCAACAAATTTTATTGACAGATATCGCTATTAAGACAAAATATAAATGTCATATTTTATTAAATTAAGTCATTGTTTTAACACTTTATCACTATGAATAAACTAACTTATAAACGTATATATTTATAATTATGTTTATAAACATACTTATAAGCTTATATATTTATAATTATATTTATAAACATACTTATAAGCTTATATATTTATAATTACATTTATAAACATACTTATAAGCTTATATATTTATAATTATATTTATAAACATACTTATAAGCTTATATATTTATAATTACATTTATAAACATACTTATAAGCTTATATATTTATAATTACATTTATAAACATACTTATAAGCTTATATATTTATAATTACATTTATAAACATACTTATAAGCTTATATATTTATAATTACATTTATAAACATACTTATAAGCTTATATATTTATAATTACATTTATAAACATACTTATAAGCTTATATATTTATAATTACATTTATAAACATACTTATAAGCTTATATATTTATAATTACATTTATAAACAAACGTATATATTTATAATTACATTTATAAACATACTTGTAAATGTAATCCATGATCAATCTATAGGACACCGCATATGTCTCATAATTCATACACAGCCATGTGCAAAAGTTTATACACCCCTAGTTAAATTCCGTGTCTTTCTGATTTTCAAAGTAATCTTAAAATGAGTAGAAATTATATTAAAACTGTAATATCTGTCACTTTTGAATCCTCAGCTCCACAGACTTAGGAAATGGACCTATGTCATCAGGCCCTCCAACCATGACACGTGTGGCCCCTCCGATCCCCCCTCGCCCTGTCCAGCAGAGCTACCGTCCAGCCTACAGCTCGTTCCCGTCCTCCTACAGCCCCTTCAGCAGCTCACCATACGGAGGCTACAGCCCGTACAGCTACGGCGGCTACGGCTACAACCACAACCAGAACCGCTTCCTCCAGGACGACGTCCCGCCGAGCCGCTTCGTGCAGCAGGCGGAGGAGAGCAGCCGAGGCGCCTTCCAGTCCGTCGAGAGCATAGTCCACGCCTTTTCCTCTGTCAGCATGATGATGGACGCCACCTTCTCGGCCGTCTACAACAGCTTCCGCGCCGTCCTCGACGTGGCCAACCATTTCTCCCGCCTGCGCGTCCACTTCACCAAAGTGCTGTCCGCCTTCGCCCTGGTGCGAACCCTGCGCTATCTGTACCGACGGCTGCAGAGGATCCTGGGACTGAGGCCGAACGCAGATGTCGAGGACCTCTGGGCGGACAGCACGGCAGGCACTGTGGTGCCAGCGGCCGGAGGAGCTGGGGGGATCGATGATCCTAGAGGCGGTTCGGCCAAGTCTTGGCCCATTTTTCTGTTTTTTGCAGTGGTTTTCGGGGGGCCGTATCTGATCTGGAAACTTCTGAGATCCGAAGAGGCCACAGAGGAAACTGGTGAGGCATTAGTCTGTGTAACGTTCCTACTTTCCACTGCCACCATGCTTCATCTGCGAGTTCTAATATGCATATATTGAATATGTCTTTGTTTAGAATGGGCATGTTTACAGTAGTTGGATTTTTAATACTTACATTATAAAGTCATCAGAACTTGAACACCACTGTCCAATCACTTACGGACTACACTCTACATGTTACACACACACTTTTGCTCCTAAGCATCTTTAATATAATATGTCTAGTACATGTAAGACCAACTTGTGCTTGATTGCATGTTGTGTTTTTGCGTTCAGGTACTAACTGGGCAAACGGTGACATTGACCACGTGGTAGGCAGAGCTGAATACGACTTCACCTCCGCTTCTCATGAGGAGCTCTCCATCCAGGCCGGAGATATGCTGAACCTGGCTCCCAAGGGTAAATCACATCTATCAGAACAATGTATCACCAGTTGTGAGGTATAATAGAGCAGTGTTGGCTCCACTGTTGTACCCAAGCCCACACTATTTGCTTGCTAGTTATAAATAACGCATAAATAACGCAAATAACCTGGCATAATATATCTGAATCAGTGACAGGCTCTGTGTTCCAGATCAGGCTGGGACACATCTGGAAGATCCTTGTAACTGCGAAACACCAGCCTCTAAGCTCTAAGCCAGGTCCTGTAAGAAGCACGATCGTTATTCAGGTCTCTTCTTTAGATGCAGGTCTTACAGAATCCTGGCCAGCACAAGTAGCAATCTTGATCCTCGACTCACAGCTAAGACCGGATACAATCCCAGCAACTGAGGGTTAAGGGGTTCTCTAATATTCATCAGTTGTAGATTGGTAAAGATCATTAATCCACCACTGTTCCTGATTCCTCATGCAGTCTGGTTGACTCGGTGTGTTGTATCAGTGTCTTATAAACACACATGGAGAAAAGCTTCATAAGAAACTTGTGGTTAAGGATTTTACTTCATCCAATGGCATCATACTTTGTTGTTCAGATACCAACATCACTTCTTCGCTCACTACAGCTTTCTTTTAACCCCAGCCTTTCATAGACAAGATGATAAATACAAATAAAATATTATTAGTAAAAAGAAAAAGAACGTTTGTTTATTGATCAATAAACTCTGATGCTTATTTAAATCTGCTCTGCCTTGTACTCAGATACAACTACACGTTTTGTCTCCTGTGGTATCTCACATTCCTCATTCCTTCCCCTTCAGAGCAACAGCCGAGGGTGCGCGGCTGGCTGCTGGCCAGCGTGGACGGCCAGACCACGGGCCTCGTCCCGGCCAACTACGTGAAGATCCTGGGCAGGAGGAAGGGCACGAGGCAGGCGGAGCTGGAGAGACTGGCAGAGCTCCAGCAGGGGCAGCGGGTCGTGCAATCGGGCCCGGGTCAGGTCACGATCCCAGGACCGAGCGCGGCCGGTCAACCAGAGCAGGCGGAGCTGTTGGAGTCTGTGTACACAGAGAATCCATCACATACAAACCCTGCCAGTATAACAAACAGCATTGATACAAACTCTGCACTGGGGACTGTGGATAAACTGGATTTGTGAGTGTGTGTGTGTGTGTGTGTGTGGAGGGGGAGTTCCTCCACCTCTTTATAGGTGATTTGTGAATGGGATTATTTGTGTTTAGGGCTGACAACGTATCGCAATATTCAACAGCTTTCAATAATTGTCACGACTGTATCATTTATCACAGTACAATCGTGTTTGCTTTTAACTCTCATTCTATAAATCTAGTGGTTTTTTATTATTATTTTCAGCTCAGAGGACAGACACAGACTCGCCTCCAAGCCTACACAGAATTCTAAAATGCTTTTGCATGTTGTCTAGGTCTTGGGTGGGTCGCAAGCCAAAGGGAAGTAACTTCCCGCAGAGGGAAGTAACAATAATTTTTATTCATAAAGCCAGATGTCTGAGTGGATTTTCTTTCGGGTTCTCGGTTTTGGGTGCTCCAAGTGCAACTGGACCTACTAAAAATTGCCCTAAGTGTGAGTGAGTGTTTGATCGACCTGACCAGGGTGTTTCCGGTCTTTAGTGGTGGTCTGGATTCTGTATCTGCTTCCAGTACACTCATGCACTGACTGATCAAAACTTTTCACCACATGAGGGTCATTTCCGGGCATCCACATGTATCGGATGTTTGTGTGATGATGTTAAGTGTAGAAAGGGCTTTCCAGTAGTAATTCTGCTTAACATCAAACGAGCAAATCAAACGGTAGTAGTGTATCATTAATGTACAGTCATATAATTTATCACTCATTCTTTATTTCAGATTCATTATAAGGATAAAGTCAACAGGAAATATACTGTATAATTAGAATAGTTATTTAAATGTACTGTTTCATTAATTTACTGTAAGTACAATAATGTTCTGCACAAACAGGCTCCTGGAAACTGCTTTCAATAAACCGGCAACTGTTTTTTTTTTTTTTCTTTTTCGTTCTGTTGTCTGATCATTAACAAGCATGTAATTGTGTAAATAGAATTATTTTGACAGTAAAATATTTTCAGACTGATATCTGATCTGTTGTCTTGTTTCCACCGTGTCCACACAGGAGATTCTGATACAGTATTAGGACACAACAACCTCATACCACGTTGTTGTGTTTGCCGGGTAAATAAATGTGTACATTTTAAATAGAGACCAAATGTATGTGTGCTTGTTCATTAAAATTTATAAAAAGATGCTGATCTGTTTACATTTATAAGCACAAATTCAAGCAAGGAGCACCTTTTCATCGAAACACAAATACAGGGAATGAGAGCCTCACTGCGCGTGCGCAACCTGACCTACGTTTTTTGCGTATGTGCGAACTAGCGTAGGATGCGCTTTTATTATTTGTACTTCATTTAAAGTATTCAGCATATTAATAGCTTTTAAAATATGCATCAAATTGCTCCAAAACAAGTTGTATCTTATCAAGTGTGACCCACATTACATACTACAACTCTTTTACTGATACTTTTACCCATTTATTACATCATAAAAAACAGATTTTTATTCATAACTTAAATAGCATTTAAAGTATTCAGCATATTAATAACTTCAATAGCTTTTAAAATATTCATCAAATTGCTCCAAAACAAGTTTGTATTTTATCAAGTGTAACACTATGGCAAGCCGTTTTAGCTTTTAATCCTCCTGTTCTTGATATCAGGAATTCAATTTTTGTTATCAAGAATTAAATTCTTACTAGTAAGAATTGAATTATTACATGTTCTAATGATAATGAGTTGATTTGCATGTGGATTTGAAGGCGGGGCTAACTTGGGTTGTGCTTTTCTTAAAGAGAACATCATGAACCACATGTACTGCAAGCCATTGTAAACAAAATAGTAAAGGTTGTACATTACAGATTTTGCAGCATACTCGAGCATTTACATTAAAAAATAAACATGTTTAAAAACTGCAGACTGAAAATACATCTAACCCTTAAATCTAAGCTCTATCACGTAATCTACATAATTATCAGTATTAAACCACATTTCTTTTGTACAGTCTAGGTTCAGTAGATGCGCTTGGAAACAGATTTAAGAATAAAAGCCTTTTGAAACCAGAGACTGAACGGTCTACTAAATAAATACACATTCATTTGATTCCTCTTTTAATGATGATTATTTTAGGGGGAAAAAACTAGGGCTGTCGAAGTTAACGCGATAATAACGCATTAACGCGATTTCAATTTAACGCGATTAAAAAAAATAGTGCCGTTAACGCAAATTCTAGTTCATGTTGAGACTTGACTGGTAGAACAAACGTTTTAATGTCGGACTTGCCACCGTTTTTCATTTGCGGTTTGTTATCATAATATAACCGAGCGTTGTAGGGATGCACTTGCATAATAAAGAAATAAATACATGCTATATTCACAAGTTGTCGGGAGCAGAACACTTTTTTTTAACTTATTCTGTTACGGTACCAAATACCGGAAAGCTGAGTCAAGCACGTTAGTCCATGAACTATGGAAGCCCAAAAGGGTCAAAACACACTCACTTCGTGTAGAAACGTCCATCAAACCATTGTCACAATACAACCACAGAAAAGTCTGTTACAATAACTACGCCTTATCCCACCTAAAGCACCGCTGATCTACAATGTTTGCTGATGGATAAATTTTAACCTACAATCTGACATTTACTGCCTAGTATGTGAGTGAATAAACTCCCTTACAGTTTTCTCTTGTCCCAGCAGTTTTTAACATAAGTACATATAGCATAAAATGTGTTCACCATTTTAATTGTAACATTTCACTTAAAAATCCTTGTTTTCTATAACATTTACGAAGATTTTTTTTAATGCGATTAATCGCGATTAACTATATGAAATTCTGAGATTAATCGCGATTAAAATTTTTAATCGTTTGACAGCCCTAAAAAAAACAGATCTTAGATGTCAATACTGTGAAATAAACATATGGGAGAATTTTTTTAATTAAAGTAAATGATTGATAATTACATTTGATTTCCAATCACTTGCAATGCCTGTTTAAGACAAAGCTCCTGATTCTCAGTGTTTCACATGACAGTGATTTATAGTGTAAGAGACAAAAATCCTGAAAAAAAATGTGTACAGATTTTAAATTGTGTCCATGTGATATAGCCACCACAGTGAATATAACGGTGCTTTATGGTAAATGTCTCAAGTCATCTCATGAATTTGACAAAATACAAATTACAGACAATATAACTGGCATTCTATATCCCCGATAACATGACATTTTACTGTATTTATTTTATGATAAATCACTGTCAGATGTGTGTAATGCCAGGTCTATGGTCAGTGTAATGGGAGTATGGTTGCCAGACACCTATGTAAGTCATCTCACAGATGGCAACAACAATGCGCTTCAATAACCAAAACTAAAACATATTAACTACTTTGGGATTAGCTAAACACTTTAAGGAAACATTAAGAAAACGTATTCAATTTAATATAATCCATTGTCATTTTATTTATCACTGTCATTTATCAAACTCACCTTTTATTGCAGACTTGGCAACCCTGAATATTTGGAGACACTCCCACATGCAGTGATAATGAGCTACTATTGGATATATTTAAACAGACTCATTTGAATACAATTTTAACTAGTAAGAATTTAATTCTTACTAGTAAAAATGTATTTTCTGATATCAAAAATTAAATTCTTGATATCAAGAATTAAGTTTTTACTAGTAAGAATTCAATTCTTGATATCAAAAATTTAATTTTTACTAGTAAGAATTTAATTCTGGATATCAAAAATTTAATTTTTACTAGTAAGAATTTATTTTTTACTAGTAAGAATTTAATTCTTGATATCAAAAATTGAATTCCTGATATCAAGAAAAAGAGGATTAAAAGCTAAAACGGCTTACCATATACAACTCTTTTACTGACACTGTCACCCTTTATTACATCATAAAAAACAGATTTTTATTCATAACTTAAATAACATTGAAAGTATTCAGCATATTAATAACTTCAATAGCTTTTAAAATATTCATCAAATTGCTCCAAAACAAGTTGTATGACATACTACAGTATAACTGTTCCCTATGGGAGAGTCGCCAGTCTTTTCTCTCTACTGCTCTGTGCAGTGGGGCACCGGTGACGTCACACTAAACACACGTGACTGACAAACACTAACTATGAGCAACTAGTAATAAACTACTGAATCATTAAACCGACTCAAGATGAACGTCATTGTTGTTATTGCGTATTATAATGTTGCTTATTTATATTTATATATTATAATTAAATAATTTATTGCAGTCCCCCCCCCTCCCACCACCGCTACTGGACAGCATGGTAACGAGGACGCCCCCCCAACCCCCCTGCACCTGCTGCAGTGCGGCACCGGAAGAGGAGATGAAGAAGACCGGCCGAAAGAGATTCGAACCCGCAGCACTGACACCTTTTATCAAGGGTTTATTTCATTTCGGTTCGGACTGTGTTTTGCAGCTCCGTCATAAGTACAGTGATGCAGCGTTCACATGCTCCGTGGATTTAATGTAGAGAGAAACACCGCAGCACTGGAGCTGCAACACAGCGATTCTGATACTGAGGTTATTCAATATCAATCATCAGTTTATTCTTATAAATATGCTTTTACTCTCTAATGTAGTGAAATATCTCATTAATAGATGAGTATCGGTATCGACATCAGGTAAACATCATCATCAGTGAGACAAGAAGACACTCAGCAGTACAAACGTAGGTTATTATTGCCTAATTTCCATATTACTGATTTATTGGCACATTATTCTTTTCGTTTTAATTGCTTTCTTCAATCTTTAGCTGGCAAAATGCTAAATAAATAATGCTAATACTTATGAATCTGTGCAGTTGGTTATTGGTTTAAGCCCCACCACTGCCAGGTTGCCACTGTTGGGCCACTCAGCAAGGCCCTTAAACCTCAGTTGCTTAAACTGAAGCTTGCTGGTTCAATCCCCGCTACACCAAGCGGACACTGTTGGGCCCCTGAGCAAGACCCGTAACCATTGGCCTGCATAGAATTTGGTCATAACTGCAAGTCACTGTGGACAGAAGAGTCTGCTCAATGCTGTCAATCTAAATACAACTGCAAGTCATATTTTTGAGCAAAAAAGCAAAATGTACTGTATATATGTAAACGTTATTACATTTATATGTGTAAGTATTATACAGGGCTTTCCAAACTATATGTAGCTGTCATGATCAAGGTAAAACTAGCAAACACAACAATGTGGTTATGACATTGTTATAACCACTAATTCTGACTTTGCAGTGTTGTATGAATGTAATTAGAAACCGGATGATAAGCAAACACCCTGTGCATTCCAGTACTAGTGGTTTGTTGTGTATGCATTTACCTGGTCATGCTGCTTATGTGTAAAATACTGTACAGCAAAGCTAACCAACAATTTAACTGGTTTCCTTGGTTTTCCAGATCATGAATCGGCTTTGTAACATGAACAATAACTTCCCCTACGATAACAGTCAGCTGGTGCTGGATATGGTTCTGGGGTCTCTGTGGGGAACGACACAACCGATCAACTGGGAGAGCGTAGCCAGCCTGGTTCCAGGTTTCACACCCAAAGAGGTAAATAATACCCGAGGTTCTGTCCCGTACGTCTTGAGATATACGCTGTATGTTTACAATATGGCTAAAAGTATGAGTTAAAGTGGATCAGATGGATTCATTTCATTTCCATCAACAGATCTATTATGGTCAGGGTTGCTTCGGGCCCGGTTTCACTGGGAAACACTGGGCTCAAGGCAGGAACAAACTAGAATAGAATAGAATGCATTTATTTGTCATATATACATAAACACGTGTACAGTACAACGATATTCCTTCTTCATATATCCCAGCTTGTTTGGAAGCTGGGGTCAGAGCACAGGGTCAGCCATTGTACAGCGCACCTGGAGCAGAGAGGGTTAAGGGCCTTGCTTAAAGTCCTACCCACTAGGCTACCACTGTCCCAAACTGGACAAGGCGCCAATCCATCTCAAGGCTTTTGGCGTCCCCTATATTTACCTTTACATTTATTGCATTTAGCAGATGCTGTTATCCAAACAGACTCACAATTATGACTGAACACGATTTAAGGGCCTTGCCATCCCAACGGTGGCAACTTGGTTGTGGTGGCGCTTAAACCAACAGCCTTCTAATTCTTCTAATAATTACTACTTACCCACTGTCCTAGTCAAATATGTCTGTATGCAGACGCCTGGGCAATAGCACAGCTTGGGATTTGAACCCTAGTTCCCATTCAATAGTGGGCTGGCATAATTTACCGCTGCACCACCCGACCGTCCAGTTAATATTATTATTATTATTATCTGATTAGTATTGTGTTCAGCACTTGTATCAAGAGGCTTAAAAATATTGTGTCCTAATTTACTCCCAGCAGCAAAACTGGTCCCAGAATATTTAAGAGAACTTTATATAGCTCAGGTCTGGAAATATTAAAATTACAGGATTTTTATTGTGTGTGTGTGTTTAGTGTGCGCGTAGGTTTGATGAGCTGAAGAACACCGGGACTTTTCCTCTGGTGGATGAGCAGTGTAACACAGTGACCAGGGTCAGCGGCTCCCCGGCGGAACCGCTGTCGGCGTATATCAGATCCACGTTATTAGATCTGACTGGAGAGACTGGTGAGATACTGACCAGTCAGAACGCTCTCTCAGTAACAGGTATGTACTGTTTTATCTCTCCTATGAATTATTTATTTCTGCTGTATACAATTGACTATAAAAGCAATAAAAAGCAACATTTTGGGGAAGACCCTTTCCTGTCCCAGTGTTACTAAATGGGCACAAATTTCCACAGACACACTCACAAAACAGCTTAGTTTAAAGAAACTCCAGTGTCCTGCACGGAGCCCTGACCTGCACAACAGCTCTGATATGAACCGGAACATCAACTGAGGCTTTGTGCACCAACATCAGTGGCCAGCCATACCAAACACTTTTTTGACTGAATGGGCACAAATTCCCACAGCTGTGAGAAGCCTTCTCAGAAGATGCCATTTGTTTGGTGCAGAAGTGATCAGTAAAGTGTTAGAAAAAGGATTTAATAATGTGTGACTGTTTTTTAGGGCTGACCATGACCCCCGCCGTTCGAGGAGCCAGTGCTGAGACCGACGGCGTAGCGGCTGAAGAGGACGGAGAAAAGGACGACACAGAGAAAAGGTAGAATGCCGTGCACTTAGATCCGACTATAAACCAGATTCAGTCTGGGTTCAGGTTACGTCCAGCCTGGGATTCGAACCCCAGCGGGTTGGTTCTCAGCATTACGCCACACCAGCTGGCAAAAAAATGAAATATGAACACTAGGATTTGAATCGGGGCTTAGTGGGGCGCTGTTACCCATGTGTGGGGACCCCGGCAGCGTCCAAGCATACAGGAGGGTGTATATTTGCCTGACACACAGTGGGCAGTGGTCCTATCGATCCCTTCTTATTCTCCCATACTTTGGTGGAGTTGCGCGTAAGGTCAGGTTCGCGTACAGAGAGCCACGCCCCAATCTCTGCGCTCCTCCACTTGTTGTACAAGCACCCTGAGATGGGTAACCAAGGTCCTTACACAGCGTTGATAACCCCGCTTCTTAGTCCGGTCCTTTCCTATTATGCCCTAGCAGGGCGCCCAGCCGACTGGTAGCAGAGGTAAAAACACGTTTGAAAGAACGCGATCAAACAGTAAGCCTATTTCTGAACATGCTTAGTAAAGGTAGAGATTTGCTCTGCTTGTGTTGTGGATGGACGAAACGTTTAGCCAGGTTCAGCAGACAGTATTTTGCTAAGCTAAGCCAAGCTGCCGGCGGTCGTATGAACGATTCTCGGTCCTTCCCCTCAGCCCCACCATGGTGATCCACGTATGCGACGAAGCGAAGAACCTGAAGCAGGACTTCGAGTGTCCGCGCGACCTGCTGGTCAGGGAGATGTGCTACTTCGCCGAGTATCTGTCCATGGACGCTCAGCGCTGGGAGGAGGTGGACATCTCGGTGCACTGCGACATCCAGATCTTCGACTGGCTCATGAACTACGTCAAGAGGAACTCTGGGGAATGTGAACCCGGGAGGCGCGTAGAGAAGCCCAGACTGGGTGAGTCCCGCCAGGTCTTGTGCTGGATATAATGTTGATGTATCATCATTAAGGCCCTTCATAAGGTTTGTGTTTAGCGATTTATCATTTTTCATTCGTGCAGCGTTCAAGCGCCTCATGTTTACTGGTTAATCTGCACTATGAGGCATCCTAGCAATCCTACGGCAATTCAGTTAGCAATCGCTTAGTCAAAAAGTCCAAGATGTCGAAGTAAACCAGATAATAACACGACTCGGGTAACTGAGTTTGGAAAACTAACAACCAACTCTGTGGACCCAGGGGGCGAGTATTTTCATCTTTGAGACCATCCCTGGTTTACATTCAACTATTAATGTGGCTGCGCTGTGTATTGTAGCTTCCATTAATTCTATCATTCAGTTTACGGTTACCGTAATGAACCGTCATGGTGGGTATCGTTCTCAGTGTTTATTTTCTGTTCGTGACGTGTTGGATGGTGGATGTTTGGCCGGATGTGATGTGCTCGTTTGGTCATGGTGTGTCGTGTTTTGGTGTTTTGCTTTCAGAGCCCAGCAATGTCATCTCCATCCTGATCTCATCCGAGTTCTTGAAGATGGAAGCTTTAGTAAGTCTGAGTGTGTGTCTCACGCTAGTGTGAACTTCGACCGTTGTACTGAAAAGTCTAGTATTAACAGGTGATGTCCAGCTTTGGGCCTTTAATCATTTCCATGACTGAATGATTGGAAACGCCAACTTCTTTGTCCAAAACACAAAACAGCCAAAACACTTTGTACATACAACAACTTTGATTATTCATCTGCTGGTGGTAAACTTTAAGCTACTGGCAGTTTAAAGCTTACTTGACTCAGCTTGAACTCCGGAGCTTTTAGACTGCTGTGCCACCCAAGCACCCCCAAAACCAGCCAGTTTTATTAACAAATTTCACTAGATTAGCAGGCCTTCCCACCACACTCATGAGTAAGTCTTGCTATGCCAGTTTGCCATCAGTTGATCTGACATGGATGACTGTTTAAATACTGTGTGTGTAGGTGGAGGAGTGTATTCAGTACTGTCACCAAAACATGAGCGGCATCGTCGCCACTCCGTGCAACATGAGCTGCATCAACAGCAACCTGGCGTCACGCCTCGCCCTGCGCTTCACGCACAGCCAGGCCGACGACATCAAGGACAAAAAGGACAAGTTTAAAAGGTATACGCTGATTTGCTGGAGGGGGGGATAAATATAGGTGAAAAAGCTATTTCATGTGATTTTGAACTTTGGTCTTCAGTACATTGTTCCAGAAGAAGATTGAGAAGCTGTTTGATCCCGAGTACGAGAACCACGACTCTCCAGGATGTGCTGCGACTCTCTACAGGTGAAAGAACTGATTACAGTGAGCTAATTACAGTGCAAGCAATTGAGAGTTATCGTCCTTGCACAGGGGCCCAACAGTAGCAACTTGGTGGTGATAGTGGGGTTTGAACGTCACCCTTCTGATTACTAGTCCAGAACCTTAATCATACACTAGTTACCAGTGTCACTACCGGTCAGGTAGGCAAAGTAAGCTAGGGTGACTCTTGTCACTAGCTTAACACTATGCTAGGGTAAATTTTTTTACTTATGTCCTTTGGGGACGAGTTTTGGGGGGCCCCCGTTTTCCATAATTTAAAGTTTAAGCTACTTCACTGTCCACTCAACGGACACACTTGGCCGTGTCTGAGGGATTGAAGATGGATGGAATGACCTGCTCACCTCAGGTGGCGCAGTGGTAAAACACACGCTGAACGCCGGAGCTGGGATCTCGAATACATCGTATCGAGTCTCGGCTCTGCCTGCCGGCTGGGCTGAGCAGCCACATGAATAATAATAATAATAATAAATTTTAGTTATAAAGCGCCTTTCACGAGACCCAAGGCCACTGTACAATAAAAACAATAAAAATTACAGAGAACATCAGCATAAAAACAGTAATGTGCATGTAAATAAAATAGATAATAATGTCATGATTAGGATAGTAATGGTATAAAAGTAGAATAAGATACAACATAAGACAAAAATATAAAAATGTCTTATGTGTATTTTATGAACAACGATTGGCCTGCTGTTCATATAGGGGTGGGATATTAAAAGCCGGATAGGGACTCTCTCATAACTAATGCAATTACGACCTGCTGCCCACGTGTCGGAGGGGGCGTGGGTTAGCTTCGTTCTCCTCAGTCAGAGCGGGGATTGGCATCGGTGGGGAGGAAGCGTCATGCAATCGGGCGATTGGACGCCGTTTGTAGGGGTCGCCAGAGGAATTGGTGCATGATTAGATGCTTGATCGTGAACAAATAAAAAATGATCAGGTTTGCATTGAAGTTCGCATGTCAACGGTGCTATCAGCCTGGCCGGTCGTCCAGTGAGCACAGAGGTTCGACTGGTTTTCTTGTAGCTGCAGAATTGTGACCTCTGCTGTCTGGTCATGGACCTGCTGTTACGATTGGCAAGGCCAATAAAAAGGTTTTTGAGGAACCACTAGGCGAACACCACTCAACAGACACAGGGGTAAGTGGAAAAATACACGGAGGCAGGAACACAGGAGAAAACAACAAGGGATGCGGGAGGCAGGGAGCGTGGCAGGAGGAAGCCGGGGATCAGCAGGCTGAGGGTAAGCAGCACCGGAACCAGAAAGCAGGGTTGGAGACCGGAGAAGCTGGCAGGAATGCTGGCGCAAGGAGGGAGGCGAGAAGTCCGGAACCAGGAGGGTCGAGGCTTGGCACAGAAACACCAGATACACAGAGTTCAGGGAACAAAGAAAACACAAAGTCCAAAGGGGCTCAAAAATATAAAAATCCGAAGAAGGTCAAAAAAACTATCAGGAGCGCAGAGCAGAATCTACTGGCATAGGCAGACGATCTGGTGGAGACTGAGAGGAACTGAGGAGTATTTAACTGCTGCTAGATGAGGAGTGGATGGGAAGCAGGTGTGCCTAATTAGCCAGGGTGGAGATCTATTGGTTGGCTGCAGAGCCAATTAAGCTGGTGTAATGGCAACAAGAGCCACCAGAGGTCGCCAAAAACACCCCAGAGAACCACTGACTCCCAACACCTGCACTAATTGTGGACGCAATTTAGCTCACTGTGAGAATTCTGTCAACGAGGGGTGGTGCAAGCGGTAATAGAATCGCTATTAAAGATTGGAAATGGCTACATGTTGGGGAAAAAGAGGTGAAAACCAGGGAAAACACCCCCCCCCCCACACACACACCTCCAAAAAATTAATAAGGTGTGTTTACCGATGTTAAAAAGTCTTTGTTTAGCAGTTTTAACTCTAAAAAGTGTTGATCTCAGTCGATCTTGGCACAGATGTGGTCTTTGCCTCAAGCTTCTGACCAGAGACACGGAGAGGAAGATCTCGTGTGTTCCAGGCAAAATCAACATCGACCCACGCGGGAACATTGTCTATACGCACAGCAGGTACGTCCATACAGCATCCGTGTCTCTTTAGTCACGTCTGCTTCCTAATCAGCACATCCGTTTTCTTCAGACACAAACACTGGGATGTTCACGAGCACCTGAACAGCTTATATGAGGAGCTGAAATCGTGGGTGCTGGTTTATTGGAGGATCTGGGGGGCCATCAACTACCTCACCTGCTCCCGCTGTAAACAGGTACGCGCTCTCGCACCCGGGGTAAACACACCGCCACGCCCTGGCTCTCAATTTGGGCGATGCTCCTTTGTTGTAGGTGTTTCTCTGCTGTGAGCTGGATCAGTGCCGGTATCACCCGGAGGCCGCGGTGTACCCGGGCGTGGGCGCCGATCAGAGCTGGCACGGTGCCGGTTTCTATCCCTGCTGCAAACAGAGGGCGCTGCGCTTCGACCCTGCCGCCATGCCCAAGGTAATCGAGAGTCTTCTGAGCTTATTGTACTGTGTAACTGTTTTTCCTGCTGCCTTCAGGTCGTCCTGCAACTTTTTAAGTGACTGCTGGCTTCTTGTTTAATAATTAAGTGGGCACTGATGTGGTGCAGCGGTCTTACACTAGCCCACTGCTGCTGAGACCAAGTGGCCGTGTCTAAAAGAGCGATTGATTAATCAAGCTGATTAATTGATCAGTATTAATTTAATGTGTTTTTGTCGTATATGGAAACGTGTGCGCCTGCAGGGTTGTAAGATAAGGGACCACGTGGTACACACGGTAAACCGAGAGGACACTGGAGACCTGAACTCGGCCCAAACCCGTGTTCTGAACGACCTGCTGCTCCACAGAGATGCCGTGTGTGCGACCACTGCGCCACCTACTGACAGGTCTGGTTTCCATTTTCTTAAAAAACAAAAAGCTGTACGTGTCGACCACAAAAGCAAATCTATAACTGTGCTGGATTTGTTTTGTAGTGCTGCTGAGTCGCCTAAACAGGCCGAGCGAGTCCAGGACTGTGACATCACGCTGGAACCCGGAGTCCTGAGTCTGTCGAGGGCCGGGGAAATCACAGCGGTACGTGTCCTGAGTAATGCATGGCTAGATTTTAAACCTGGTTCTGGTCCTAATTGCTAGAACAAACCCAACTCTCTGCACCTCTTTTGTCTCTCTTATCATCCTCCCCACTGCAAAGGGACCAAATCCGCTTAGGTTGTTTGATGGATTGACTGACTGACTGATTATTCCCCTGAACACCAGGGTAAACATCATGTTTAGAAGAATTTCTAAATAATTGATGTTCTTTGTTACAGTTTTCACTTCTGAAGAACTGGAGTCTCCAGCTGGTAAGGACACACACACATACACACACACACTTAATGCAGCGATTCGTACAGATAGATACACACACTCCAAAACAAACTGTGTGTTTTCAGTGCATGTACCTTTCACAGCGCCAGCAGGCTTTGCTGTCCGAGGACGAGGACTACACCACAGGGTCCGAGGTCACCGAGGATGAGGTGGGGGATGAAGATGACACCTCGAAGAAACAAGGTGCGCCAGGGATGCTGCCACTGCTACTAATAATAATAATAACAATAGTGATAATGATATTAACACTCATAATAATACAACTACTAATAATTATAATAATAGCAACAATAGTAAACACAACGCTATTAACACTCATAATACTACTACTAATGATAATAATTATAGTAATAATAATAACAACAACAATAGTGATAATGATAATAATACCACTACTACTAATGATAATAATTATAGTAATAATAATAACAACAACAATAGTGATAATGATAATAATACCACTACTACTAATGATAATAATTATAGTAATAATAATAACAACAACAATAGTGATAATGATAATAATACCACTACTACTAATGACACTACTTCTACTACTACTAATAATAAAAAACAATGATAGTAACAATGATAATAACACTCATAATAATACTAATAATAACAATAATACTAATAATATTACGACTAATAACAATGATAATAATAATAATTATAGTAATAATAAAAATAACAATAGTAATAACGATAATAACACTATAATACTACTACTAATAATGAAAATAATAATTAATATAGTAATAATAATGATACTACTACTAGTACTCACTCTCTCACTCACTCACTGTCTTAACCGCTTATCCGATTAGGGTTGCGGGGGGGTGCTGGAGCCTATCCCAGCTTTTCAATGGGCGCAAGGCACACAGTAACACCCTGGACGAGGCGCCAGTCCATTGCAGGGCAGACACACATACATACACACACACACACATTCACCTACAGGGCAATTTAGTGTCTCCAATTAACCTGACTGCATGTTTTTGGACTGTGGGAGGAAACTGGAGCTCCTGGAGGAAACCCACGCAGACACGGGGAGAACACAGAAAGGACCAAGACCACCCCGCCTGGGGATTGAACCCAGGACCTACTTGCTGTGAGGCGACTGTGCTACCCACTGAGCCACCCATAATGATACTACTACTAATAATAATATTATGATACTAATACTTCTGCTACTACTACTAATAATAATCATAATAGCAATAATAATAATAGTACTAATAACAATAACAATAGTAATAATAATGATAATAACGCTCATAATTCTACTAATACTAATAATAATATTGATGATAACAGCAACAAAAATTATTAACTTGCAGGAAAATACAAGAAAAGAAACATTGACGTGTAATTGTGTATTTGTTGATCATTTCCGTAGCTCCGAAGAAGGCAAGAAAGCCTGGCAGACCTTTAAAAAGACAAGTGTCGTCCCCGAGCATACTGCACAGAGAGAAAACTGGAGAGAAGGTGGGAGTTTTATCAGTATTTTATATTTATTACATTATTAAATGTTCTTCTTGGTCACTTTGTTCTTCATCTTCATCTTTTAAAGGCTTCTTCGAATGACTCAACACCGTTCACGTACGTATTTCTGTTTATCTGGTCTGTTAGTGTTTATAGGCACTATTACTGTAATCTTGGATCATCAGAGGAGACCGTAGATGATTATATGATTTTATATGGTATGTACACAATGTGGTCAAAAATATGTGGACGCCTGACCATGACCTGAACTTGTTGGACGTCCCAGCCTTCATTCTTTTTTTGAGAAGTGGGTTTGTCTCTTACTGGCTGGATTTAAGAGACATATAGGATGTGTTTTGGAGCCAAACTATGGAAATTTGTGCCTGTTTAGTTGATTTTATTCAGTAGGAGTGGTGTCCACAAACTTTTGGTCATAAAGTGTATGCTAAACTTGTATTTATTAAACCTTTTTGCCCTTTAGAGTGATCATGCAGAAAAGTAAATGGGACAGCACTCGCTCCATGAGGTTTAACCAGGACGCCCAACGAGAGGAAGGTCTGTACCCCGTCCGTTCTGTACCAGTTACCACCTGTAGCTTTGTGTAATCCATGGTAGTCTCTCAGCTGTGTTTAATTAGACTATTTTAAGTATTTAGGCATATCCAATTCCCAAAAACACAGATTAAAAACACTCACGTTCTCACTTTCTTAACCGTGTATGTAATCAGGGTCGCTGTGTTGGAGCCTATCCCAGCTTTTCAATGGGCGCAAGGCACACAGTAACACCCTGAATGGGCGCCAGTCCATCACAGGGCAGACACACACACACACACACTCATATACACACCCATCACATACATCTCCAATTAATCTGATGGACCGCCCCGCCTGGGGATCGAACCCTTCTTGCTGTGAGGCGACAGTGCTACCCACCGAGCCACCGTGCCGCACCAGATAAAAACACATAAGACTAAAGCAGGGATGTCTAAACTACAGCAGGCCGGGCAGCACAGTGGCTTGGTGGGTAGCACTGTCGCCTCATAGCAAGAAGGTCCTGGGTTCGATTGCCAGGTGAAGCGGTCCGGGTCCTGTATGGAGTTTGCATGTTCTCCCTGTGTCCAAAGACTTGCAAGTGAGGTGAATTAGAGATACAAAATTTTACATTAAAATGTTTGACATTAAAAACTTGAACCTGATGAATCTTGTGTCCGGTCATGAATGTAACGACCTTCTGCTCCCTGCAGATCAAAGAAGGATGGTGGACATGATCGAGCACCTCACCAAACTGCGCTTCGGAGATTTAGAGCAAAACAAGTCGAAGGATCCTAAGGAGGTCGGTTATAGTTTAGAAACTAAAGGTGAATCGAAAGTAACTGCGAGTACTGAATATTGAATATAATAAATACTACAGTGTGTCTGTGTTGTGTTTGTGTGGTTAGTTTGCAGGAGGTATCTACTCCAGGTTGGAGGCCCAGGTTAAAAGCTCCACTCAGACGAGCGGCCGACAAGACAGAGCGCTCCGGTACAGAACAGACGTATACATACGTTACACTAGAAGTATTAATACATGATCAATTACTACTTAGAATGTGTAGATACGATCAGGGCATGATTGCCAGTAGTCATATTACAATATCCCGAGAATATCGCTACAATGGAATGATACAGGAAAGTGGCACACATGACAAGAAGTGCATCAATTACATTGTATGACCCCCAAAACCCAGTTCTAGCTGGTTTAGAGACAGTTCCTGTGTTAACGATAGATTTTAATGAAGGTTTTTTCCACCACACACTACAGCATGTACAGTATATAAACACAAATTGAAGTGGAACAGTCAGATTTGGCTATTTTTATATTAGAAAACGCAGATATCTGGACCAGCCTGTCATATTGTGACAACCACTTCTCAGTTCTGCACTATCCCTGTTCTATCCACTTTCTCCATTGTGGGCTGCGGACTTCGTTTCCGTTGTTTTGGTCACCTTATTCATTTGCTATTATTCCTATATCTGTGTGTTAGTGGCTTCACCCCACAGTTCAGGCGCAAGGCGCAAACCACACGGTAACATACAACCGGTCGGCTTGTGATTAAGACGTACATTTTTAACTCATCTGTCATCTTTTCTAGGCCAAAGACGCGCTCCAGCCAGTCTAGACCAACATAAGATGTGAAGACGGAATGGAGGACAGACAACTTCTGTATCCACCCTGCATCCCTCTTTGGAAGCCTCTTCAGAGCATAATCAGGGAGGAGTGACTGATGGTGGGCTTTGATGTCACGGAGTCCAGTGCCAGCCTGAGGAACCTGAGGAACACACAGTAGAATGAGCAGCTTTTTTGCACTGCTAATGACATTTCGTTATCACACGCTTCATTAACCTGTCACATGCTGTCTGTCTGGTTCATGTTCCTCCTGTAATGATCTCTGGTGAAGCACCTCTTCGCTAGAATGACCTGCACTTTAACCCGTAATAACTAACAGCACCCAAACTACCCGGATGAGCAACTTCTGAATAAAGAATGGAGAAATTCAGACTGCTGTGTGTGTTTTATTAGTTTAATAACTATTTATTATATTGTTATTATAGTATACAGCCTGGACATGGTGCCAGTCCATTACAGGGCGACACGTTTACCCGGTCGCTCAGGCAGGCATATGAAACCACCACCGCTTCTTTACTCTAGCCGGTGGCGGATTCTTGATGACTGCTTTAACACGTACACAGGACCGTGGTTTGCACTTTGTATTCCGTTACCATTCATGCCGACGTCTTAACCAAACAAAAGGAATCGCTGTTGCAGTGTGATTGTGTCCGCTAATCACCCGACCCACCCAGTGGCACAGCTGAGACTCAAACTTGACTCTCCGCTGTGGTGGACCGAGTGTCCAGAACTTTATCTGCCGTTCTTTTTCCCCCTTGACCCATAAGGTCTTGCTTTTGAGCCTGTTTTGATTGACCACAATACAATGTCATTGGTATTCTTATGACTGTCCATAAATGAATCAGTTTAAACTTATTAATTATTGAATATAACAATGACACATGATTACCAGTGCCAGCCAAAGAGTGTGGTTTCCCCTGAGGTTCTTAATCTTACACTCTTTCCCTTGGCACTGTTGGTTTTGGCTGGCTGTAAAGCTGCTTTTTCCTTACACTTATAAAACAAGATGGTCAAAGAAGTAGACCTCTCAATTTTAATTTATTGGCCCATATATGGTGCCAAAATCAGGCAGAGCCCGGCACTCTGATTTGTTATTTCTGAAGTACAACAGACCAGCTGAGCTGTGACACTTGCTTTCTGTGATTTTCTATCCCAAAAGCTTAGATTAAACACTAGAAAACACAAATGGTTTGGAATTGAAGGCACGATTCACGGTGGTTTGAGGCCAGAGAAAATAATGGCTGTGTTTTGTGTGGAAGGACAAAGACCAGTGTACACACAAGTAAAAGATTGACAAAAGCTGCATTCTCTGAGCGTAGGGTCGAAAGTCATATCCGGATCTTGCGCTGTCCCTTTGTTTGTTGTCCCTGCAAAAAAAGTGTCTCTCACTGCTGGCACTAGAGCTAAAAACACTGAACCAAATCAGTCCTGCCATGTTATATTGGTAATATACAGGGGATGGATGAAATAACAGAAACCTGTAACACTATATTAGTAAGAGGAGGGTAAAAAGAGCAGAGTTGGGGTCAGCTCTCGCCTCTCTAGGAGCTTTTAATATCATTTAATATTAAGAAATGTTTTTAGAATGATGGAACTGCTTAAATCTGGTCTTCTAGAACCCAGAGACAATGGCTAATTTATCCTGGTGCTCATTATACCACTTAAGTAATTCTAGCAGGGAACTTGTCCATCCTGGAATATGAGAATACAATAAATAAAGAGTGTTTGCACCATAGGGTGCACCTTGTCCTATAAACTGCTTCACATCTGTTGGATGTTATCATCGGACCTGATGATATCTGTCTGATTGCTGCCCGTATGGACAGTCTATGGCAGTAGACATTGGAGGTTGAATGGTTTAATGTATTCTTTGGCTTCCTTTTTGTTTTTAGTTGATTATTCCTCAATAACTGGTCCATCCTGGTCAGAGTCACGTTGTGTCTGGAATCTTCTCGGAAGCACAAGGCAGAAATAAACCCTAGACAGGATGCCAGTAATTTGCTGGGCATCACACACTTACCTGTGAATTAAATTCACACAGTGCTATGTTTTGGGTATCCAAAGGAAACCCACGCAGACATAAATAATGCAAGACAGTGAACTAAAATAAGGTCCGAATCCAGGTCCTCAACTCCTTCAGCAGCTGAGCCTCAGCACCCGCTGTGCTAGTGCTCAACGGTCTGCACATCATGCTCCTTACACCAGTATAGTGTCTACATGCAGTAAGCTTTTACACAGAAGGATTCAAATGGCAGCACTGTGAAGTTTACAGCATTGTTTTGTTGAGACTGGGTCATACAGGTGCTTTATTCTGGGGTTATTTCTGTGGCATTCACCAACTACTTTTAAAGTGTGACCACTTTGCATTTTGGAACTGGTTTGCTTGCAATTCTGCCACCCACTATCTGTCCACTTTGTTGTGTGTTGCTTCATGTCTGTGTTCTCCAGAAATAATTGTCATGCTGTACGTCAGCCACTAAAGGGAGCTGGCAATCACCAACCAGAGTGCTGGTGTGAAGAAGTCAATCCTCATTGTAATGTCGAGTTCACCTCCAGGAATAAGCCACCATTATTTATAGCAGGTTGCTGTGAATAAACACAGCAACGTTTTGTATGCTGATTGTTTTTTTAATTGTATGAGTTTTATACCTTTGCTTTTTGTATATAAGTGCAAAGCAACGTGTATTTTTATACACTTTAATACAGAACATAACAATCAGGGTCTGTCATAGTATCAAACCCAGTTAGAACACATTATTATAAATTGAATATATATTACAGTATATTAATTGTATTGTTGTAATATCACAACTAAGATCCGAAAGCTTAGAAGTCATTCAAAGATATGAAGAGATAATAATTGTGGGAGAAATAACATCTCGCCACTTTGTGTGCCCTCTAATATTTGCTCCCCTCCTGCAAATCCAGATCTGCCAGATTTGCTGGCCAATGTTTGCCAATACTACAGGAATTAATGAATGAGGATGAACTGTAACATAAATGCATGCTTTTTGATTTCTTATTACACACTACTGTATATTGAATGGGAACTATATTTGGTTTATGTTGAACTTGTCTAATACTTCTTTGGCTATTTGTATCTGGAAAATATAGCACGCTGTGTTATTTCAGGCCAACACAGTGACACAGCAGTCAGGGTGGCACCAGGGTCCTAAGAACCTGGTTAACAGCTTGCTGTCTGTATGTGGAGTCCATTCTGATATTTAGTTAAATGCCCAACTTGCTCTGCAAAGACCCTGCCACTGGACCCACCACATGCCTGATGAAGACAAAGTGGTCATTACTGTTAATGAATCTTTATTCTGTTTATACTGTTAATTAATCTTTATTATACAATGTTATTTTTGTATGTAAAGCGACCTTGGGTTTTGTGAAAGGCGCTATATAAGTGTAACTTATTATTATTATTATTATTATTATTCCATGACCAGAGATCAGCTGCAGCCCTTGTCATGTCATGTACCTAAATATACCACAATTATGTACTAAAAATGTCAATGCACACTAGAATAAACAGTCATATAAACAAAGCTTTTTTTTTCTTTGAGTCCAGTCTGTTTGGAAACACCCAGCCAAATCAGGGTGACAAGCCAAATTCAGCCCCCTGACCTAACAGCATGGTAATGTAGGTGAATAGCCGGACAGGACCAGCCGGAACGAGCTAAAGCCAGCCAGATCCTGAATGTGGCACTTCACCTCACACACACACACACACACACATGCTTGTGACAATGTGCTGCTTGTTTACAACTTCACTCTCTCAGGTGATTTGCAGTAGGGCGTGACTTTCTGGTTAAATTTCTATTTCGTCCTCCATTAGTGACCCACTACAGGTATTACAGCTAGTGTTGTGCAAGATATTACAATGTAAACAGTAATAACTTGGAAAACATTGCAAACTATATTGCTAGCACAATACATAGTGTATACTCATTTTATGACAAATAGAACAGGGGTTCTCAAACTAAAAACTAATGATTAAAATGGTATTGGGCATTAAAATAGGCATTAGGTATACATGCATAAATATGCTTCTCATTTCTTAAACTGATTGAGCCGGATATAAGCCAGATCTATGCTCATGCTTCACACCAAAAAAAATAAATAAAAAAAAAGAACACTTATTAGCAGGTGATGTTAGCAGTGTTTAATGTACTTAATATATCGTTTAAAATACTGCCAACTAACTGGAAATTTCTTCAGAGATACAACATTAAATTTGGCCACTGAAGAGGTAAACCAGTGGATCAGACACAGCAGTGCTGATGGAGTTGTTAAACACCTCACTCTCACTGCTGGACTGTGAATAGTCCACCAACCAAGAACATCCAGCCAACAGCACCCCGTGGACCACTGATGAAGGTCTAGAAGATGCCCGACTCAAACAGCAGCAATAGATGAGCGATCGTCTCTGACTTTACATCTACAAGGTGGACCAACTAGGTAGGAGTGTCTAATAGAGTGAACAGCGAGTGGACACGGTATTTAAAAACTCCAGCAGCACTGCTGTGTCTGATCCACTCATACCAGCACAACACACACTAACACACCACCACCATGTCAGTGTCACTGCAGTGCTGAGAATCATCCACCACCTAAATAATACCTGCTCTGTGGTGGTCCTGACCATTGAAGAACAGGGTGAAAGGGGGCTAAAAAAGTATGCAGAGAAACAGATGGACTACAGTCAGTAATTGTAGAACTACAAAGTGCTTCTAAGTGGAGCTGATAAAATGGACAGTGTGTGTAGAAACAAGGAGGTGGTTTTAATGTTATGGCTGATCAGTGCATATTAATAAGGACAAAGTCCTAAGGCGTGTATGTGTGTACATTTGACGTGGATATTTACACTGCAAGTATATAAATTGACAAAAGAATATGTAAATGCTATATTAAGATAATTTTCCTTCTTTGTTCAGCTGCAGCTCTATAGTTTCTCCCTACACCAAAATCCTGTATTTTTCCATTAAATGACGTTCAAGCCGAGTTCAGTCACGTGGTTCTTAGAAAAAATACAACCGTGCACGACTTGGTCACGTAGTCGTTTATTTATACCGATTCAATGTCAACCCAATGCGATTACATAAAAATACTACTCTCGTAGCTGCCTCGATCATTTTATTCGGTTTTCCAAATAAACTTTAACCTGTTTACGCGCCTGTCAACTATGCGCGCCTGATCTTCACCAGCATGGCAGGGATCCGATTCAAGAGTCGAGTCTATTGAAACAGGCTCAAATAAGCTCAAATCGAATTCTGAGTCGATTTTGCTTAGTGCTGTTTTTGACTCGTAGACATAAATGGATGAAAAGGTTAAAGAACACGAATTATTGTTTATTATATACGTGATTCATTATTCTTTATTCGTCATCATGTGTTCTGATACTCACTTTATTATGATCAGGGTTTTGGTGGGTCCAGTCAGTGCCACCAGGAACATTATCAATACAACACATTCAAAAACTGGTACCTTAAAAAACTCAGAATGGACTAGAAGAGAACATACAAAACTTGTAAAGCCTGGATGGCTTGAACTCAGGTCCCCAGGACACATGCTGCAGGGTGCCACATACTTTGCCATAAGCAGCCACCCCCATTCCTTTCCCAATTCAAGTCATATTTTACAAGATCTAATTTTATATTGGAGCATTATTTGGAGAAACCAGTCCTTAACTATTAGTATTAATTTGGTCATTTTGATTATGCAGATGATGCCTTTTCCAGCAGTACAAATGGGAACGAAGTGATAAGCTTTGGAAGGGTGTCTATAATGTAATTAGAAGAATGAATGTAAATAAGTGAGAACAGCCTTGTGTTTTTGAGATGCTGTTTTAATTAATATTCAGTGCAACTTAAATATCTCTAGAGAACTATACGAATGTGTAAAAAGTCTACTACTACGGACTATGTGACAACAAATTAAGTTTCTTTAACACATTTTAACACCATTAACATCTGAAACAAAGTGGGGTCCACGGCATATTTTACTTATAATATATTTATATTTATATTGACCATATTTAAATATTAAAATTAAAATTACACTCAATTTCAAAAGGTAATAAACATATACATATATTATTATTATCTGTATATTACCACTATTATACTCATTCATAGCTATATCTGATATAATATTTGTTATATATATTGACACAATTATATATATCATAACAATGTATATTAGACAATGTATATTATTGGTCATATTGTCTATCAATATTCCCATAATCGATTTAGTGTATATATTTATAACTATAACACTATCTTTATTTCTATATTTATACTTATTTATTTGTATATATTGTTTATAAGAATAGATACAATCAGGGCCGGCGCTAGGGGGGGGGCTGAGGGGGGCATTGCCCCCCCAAATTGTGTCTTTGCCCCCCCAAGCAAAGCAGTCCAGAACCGGGGCTAGGGGGGGCTGAGGGGGGCATTGCCCCCCCAAATTGTGTCTTTGCCCCCCCAAGCAAAGCAGTCCAGAACCGGGGCTGGATACAATACTGCTTCTATTATTATTAATGTACCAGATGGTATGGAAGTAAATCTGTCTCACATACCTTTTTTTGCATAACATATATTGTACAGTATATATGCTCATTGTACATTCGCTACACCTTACTTACTTTATTTGTATTTGTATTAGTTTCTCTTCTTTTGCTTGTTAAACTACTGGAGGCCAATCATTTTCCTCGGGATAAATAAAGTATCTATCTATCTATTTAAAACATTTGCCAAATGTCCTTATCACTCAGATATTTGTATTTACATGAGGTTTTTGAGTGCAAAAACACTAGTAATGACCCTGTTGAGTTTTGGGATTCAGTTCTTAAAAAAAAAAAAAAAAAATCGAGAATATAGAGTCGACTCATGGAATCGGCTCGTTTATTTCCCACGCCTTGAAATCTAAATCAGAGTCGACTCCGAGATTTGTGGAACCGAATCACTGAACAGTGAGCCACTCCCCCTCGGCGGAGTGGAAATTTACCAGCTTGCAATCAACCCGTGTGGGAGCTTTGACATCCTTAGGCAAAGCTTTCGTAGGATTGATTGTATATCCTGATGGCTGATGGCTTCATGTTTAATAATCTGTGTTTGTTTTCGCCCTGGGACGGACTGACATGCTTGTTAAAGAGTTGCAAACACAAAAATGCGCCGATTACTCCAAGTTACACGTTTGTATTTATTTTGTTGGATTCAAACTTGATTCGGAAAGCAATAATATGATGTAGTTTATTTATGATCAGGCGAAAATAATGAGCTGGGGAGTTCTTTTTAATCAGAATTTGAAACTCCGTTCTGTACAGAGTGCGCCTTCTGTTTCTCTACGAGGGCGGGACTATGGCTCGAGCGCTCAGCGAAATTGAGATTTGATTGACAACCGGTTTAGCCAATAGAACGTCGACTCGCCTCTCCCCGAGAGTCGCTCAGCCAATGGCGTGGCGGAATGGGCGTGATGCTAATCCAAACTTTTCGCGGCGCCGACGGCTGAAAACTAAACCGAGATGGAATCTCCCAGTCTGAACCGGTTTCAACCGGTTATGAGTTGCGAGGCGAGAGGCGCACAGGCGGACGGACGGTGTGTGAGAGCGTCCCGCTGCTCCAGAATCATCTCAGTAAAGACTAAAACTGTTCAGCGAGGTTGGGTTTGTTCGGTAGAATGACTCGGGTGGAGGAAATAGCGAGCTTGACGTGATTGCGGGTGCGGAATTGATGCTGCGGTGGTCCTCATCGGTCTGTTAGCTTAGCTAAGCGTAACGTTACTCACAGGAATATTAACGGCTCTTTGGTTGTTGGTCAGCAGGTCGGCTGATTCGCTCAGATATCGTCGATACCTGTTAGTCGAGCCTGTGAGGCAGAGCTGGCACAAAAGGCAAAGGCTTGGACTCTCGGTAGGTAACTTTATTGTAAAAGTGGAATTAAATGCATTGCACCTAGTGCATCTCAACACACTGTAGTCTGTTTGCTTGGTCTGTTTACATCAAGTTATGGTGTCAGTGTTAAGTTTCACTTCAGAACTCTGTCTGTCAGTGTTGACTCGATTCTACAGGGGTTTGATTTGGTCTGATCAGATCAGATCAGATCAGGACTGTTTTAACACCCAGCTTGCAGATCTGTCTGTCTTGACTCAAATGTCATTCATTCATTGCAGGTCCTGGAATACAGATGTGTTCCATTGGTTTCCAAGCTGTAAGGATGTGAAGCATGCTGGTGGGTGGGAGGGGTCGGTAGTATGTGCACTGTGCTTGTACTGGTTGGCAGGATCCTTATACTCATTTGCCATGTAAAACCAGTACCAACCAGTGTTTCCTGTCAGCATGTATAAACTATATGATGCTTAAATGCATCTGTTTATTGGTCTGTTTCCTTCAAGTTATGGTGTTAGTGTTAAGTTTCACTTCTGAACTCGTGTAGGTAAGTCTGTCGGACTCAATTCTACGTACATGGGTTTGCTTTGGACTGTTTTAACACCCAACTGGCAGATCTATCCGTCTTGACTCGAATGTCATTCATTGCAGGTCCTGGAATACAGATGTGTTCCATTGATTTTCAAGCCTTATGGTTTCGTTTTAGTGCCTGTGTGAAGCATGCTGGTGGGTGGGAGGGGTCGGTCAGTGTGGCACAGTACTTGTGCACTGTGCTTGTGCTGGTTGGCAGGATCCTTATACTCATTTGCCATGTAAAACCAGTACCAACCAGTGTTTCCTGTCAGCATGTATAAACTATATGATGCTTTAATGCATTGCACCTAGTGCATCTCAACACACTGTAGTCTGTTTGCTTGGTCTGTTTCCATCAAGTTATGGTGTTAGTGTTAAGTTTCACTTCTGAACTCTGTGTGTCAGTGTTGACTCGATTCTACAGAGGTGTGCTTTGGTCTGATCTGATCTGATCAGATCAGGACTGTTTTAACACCCTACCTGCAGATCTATTTGTCTTGTCTCAGACCTGCTCCGTTGATTATCAAGCCTTACGGTTTCGTTTTAGTGCCTGTGTGAAGCATGCTGGTGGGTGGGAGGGGTTGGTCAGTGTGTGCTTTACTTCTGCTTCTACTTCATTTGCCATGTAAAACCAGTAGCTTAGTGGGTGGAGTTGTTTGATTGGGCTGTCAACTGAAAGGTTGAGAGTTCGAATCCCAGCACAGCCATGCAGCCACTGTTGGGCCATTTATAGTTCAAGAAAAAGGTCAAGGTTTGCTTTTGACACAAACATCCGACAGGTTACTGCAATCAAGCCTGCTGATGGAGGGCTTTCTTCATTTCCATTTTTTAATAAACTAGCAAGCTAAACAGTTGAATCAATTTGACTTTCTCACGGGACTAAACCTAAATTAACCTACCCCTGTTAAAACAGACTTAGGTTAAGTTCAGCTTCCTTAAAAAAAGATGACTGATATGATTTGTTTCCAGTCTAAATAGCAAATTATTGCTTTCTTTCCAAAAGTATGCTCATTTCTGTGATCATCCTCTGTATCGGGTCTATTTTTCGATAGTGGCGATTGAAATGTTTCATTTCTAATTAATAAATGCTGTGTTTACGTACAGAGTGCGAGAAAATGCCAGTTTGGTCACGTGGCCACGGCTGTCTGTGATGGATGTAAACAGTGTGATGTCAGCCACGCTGGTTTGCACATGGTCTCATTGAGAGTATAAAGATCCGCTTTCGTTTCTGACGTGCCAGAAGCCTCTGCCAAACTCGCACGGTATTGAGCAATCCTCTGAAAGCTTCCTCTGAATCTGTTTGTGTGGCTATCTATAGACCTGCTCAATCTCGGCTTTAATAATTAACCGTATAGATCATGTGTCTGAAAGGAGGTTTTGTGCTTTTTATATCCAAGATTGTAAAAAGAGTGAGAGCCCGAGACCAGAACAGTAATCTCATTTTCAAGCTTGGTCGGGTTGGACGGCGGCTTACGCATGAGCCGGTTTCTGCATCATTTAGTGAATTTGAATGTAACCTCGGTGTGTTGGTCCTTCCCTGTGGTTTTCTTAGGGCAGGTGTAAAACCAGTCATTTCATTCAGGTGCTGACCAAAGCTGCAGGCCTGGCTCATTTACATCGAGAACACAAACTGGAAGCAATCTATAGGTCAGGGCTTCAAACTGAAGAGTTGACATCTGGCTACACGGGCTAAGCCAGCAAAACGTTTTCCATACACGACTCCGTCATCTTATATATAGTGATTATTGTTGTGTAGAAGGACTGCAGTGTAGTGTGAGCAGTAGAAGTGTCCTGCTGTTCCATGCTTATTTAACATGACTTGATGGGCCATGATAGATATTTACTGGCCCAAAAGTCCTCACCAGCGCTTTCTGTGTCCCACAGAGCTCTATGCCAGCAGTTATGACAATGTTAGCTGACCACGCAGCCAGACAGCTGCTGGATTTCAACCAGAAACTGGACATTAACCTCCTGGACAACGTGGTTAATTGCTTGTACCATGGAGTTGGACCACAGGTAAGAACTCTGCCTCATTAGGGTCTGTTTGAACACCTACCGAGCTGCCTACTGCCTACCTGAGAGGATTCGCACTACTTAGACAGAGATTACGTCACTGCAGTTTTAGCCTACGAAGCTAACACATTCAGCCTTAGACCATTTAAACTAATGGCATGCCAGCTAACGTCTCCCTCCGTGTACCGAAAACGGTTAAACCGTCCCTGACGAGCTACACTTGCGCCGCACTGAACGCTGGGATTGCCTTCACCTCACCGCTGAGGAAGCATCAGACGCTCCGTCGTTATTCAGTCATATTATCACTCAGAATTAAGGCGCCTCAGTAGGAGCATTTTAAGGGATCTAAGCGTTTAGACACGCCCTCTTCTCGGGAGTGTAGAACGACGTAAAATGCATCTGTATATAGCGAGAGAGAGCTAGGTTTTCAGTCAGACCCTTGGTGCTACTTTAATTTAAATACAACTGTGATTGCATTTTTAAATCTTCTTAGGGGACAGTGGTAGCCTAGTGGATAGAGCTTTGGGTTATCAACCGGAAGATTGGCGGTTCAAATCCAGGCTCTGCTAAGCAGCCACTGTTGGGTCCTTGAGCAAGACCCTTAACCCTGTCCGCTTCCAGTGGCCGACCCCGCGCTCTGACCCCAGCTTCCAAACAAGCTGGGATATGCGAAGAAAGAATTTTATTGTACTGTACTAGTGTATATGTATATATGACAAATAAAGGCTATGTCTTAAATATATATATCTTAAAGTAAAGAAAAAGAAATAATAAGTGGCCTAGAACTTGAGGGTATGTACTGTCTAGTGGTATTAATAATTAACCAACAGAAAAAGCAATCATTTAATTGATGCAATTAATTAAGAAGGTTCTATAATGCTCTATAATGAAATAGAGCATGTTTTTACTACAATACGTTATGCCAAATTCTGCACCCCTGCAGTCAGATTTGTAGCTCTTAGTAGTATACATGCAAGCCCACTACCGCTGAGATTCAGGGTTCGGATATCAGTGGTGCTGTTGGCCAGTCGGGCGTCTACGTACAATTGGCTATGTTGTATTGGCGTCAGTATATCTCTTGAATCAGTTCTATAGCTAATGTATAGTTTGTACTATACTAAACCGATTTGATGTATATGGATAGAGCTGTCTGAAAAAAACTGTTAACATGTAGTATGTACAGACACAGTAAAACACACGAGTCCTTTTATCTTGTAGCAAAGAATGGCCCAGGAGGTCCTCACCCATCTGAAGGAGCACCCAGATGCCTGGACCAGAGTGGACACCATTCTGGAGTTCTCCCAGAACATGAACACCAAAGTAAGCATATCTAACGTCTCGATCCGTCCTGCTTCAGCTTACCGGGCTGACGATCACACGGCTGCACCTCAGAGGAGGAGCGCGCCGGTCGCGTCCCCTTCTCCCCGTTTGGGTTTCTCTTTTCCTAATCGGACACGGATGCTGCGGCGGCGCTCGTACTCCCGAGATGCCGTGTGATCACGCGCCCCCGACGTGTCCGCTTCGAGGAAGTCCCTTTAAGTCGAATCTCGGATAGTCACCTCACGCCGCCTCACCTAAACAAATAAACGTCCCGATTGGAAGAAAATCATGTGGTCTGGTCGTTCCACAGTGAAATTCTTCCTCGTCCGTTTCAGGCCACCTGATCTGAACTTGCAAGATCTTGCAATTAAAATGAAATTTCATGAGCAGTCTGGTTTAGCACGGCTGCTGAAGCCACAGACGTGAATCAAGCCAACGTGTCCACCCCAAAGTAAAACGGGCTTGGTCCTTCATACTGTCTGTGTTTGCCATTCTTCACGTTGGCGAATTCTCTAATCCCGGGTCAGCCGTGGCACCGTTTAAGCCGATCCTAATTGGGGCTTTGTTTCACTCAGCACTCGCTTAATCGGCACGGTTGTCGGGATGGACTTTCTTTCCTACTGTGCAAGAGACTTCCTCAAACCACCGGACACAGTTTGACTTTAGTTGAACGTTCAGAGCTTTTTGTAGGTGTGTTTTTAACACCGTCTAGTTCTAATCACTAATGTTTCGAGTGGATTTAACATTGTTATTAAGAATTTTATATCACGCTGCCCATCATGTGAGGGCTTAGTGTAAAAAAAAAAAAAAGTACATTTATTATTCCAAGTAAAATTATGCGCTAACTGAAGTGCTCTGTAGTCATTTGGCTTCTCCACACACCTTTCTCATTAGTACACGAACAAAACGCCACCACAAGAGATTTTTCTGACTGAATTTGTTCTTATTTGATGCCGATATTAATGCCAATGTTCCATTATGTTGATTGCTTGTGATAGGAAGAAAAGGGGTGTGTCTTCCTGTGCACCTTGACACAGCTAGGCTTTGGGCGGCAGGCCTCCACAAGGTCTACCTTTTCATTCCCTTATACTTGATTCTGCTCTGCATCCGTTTTCATTGCGTTTGCTTCTCGTCCGGAGGAGGGAGGAACGCGCGGGCGCCGGGCGAGCGAGATGCTGCTGATCCGGGAGCAGTTCCTCGTATGCGGGCGTGCTCGCGTTCGTTCGGAGGGGCTGATCCTGGATCAGCACTCTTTCTCTTAGCTAGGATAACTGCTCAGTGCTTTTAGGCAGGTGCTTTGATTAGTCGTTACGTATTTCTGCTGTAGGGATCGTTTTTATCTGTGCGTCTGTTTCTACGGCTATGCTTGGCTGATTTTTAGTCGTATCCGATTACCCTATCACATTTAGCTTCCTGTACTGGTGCAGACCTTCACTCCTGGCTGGATCCGTATCGCGCATGTAGAGTCACTCACCAATACCCATTATCTCCCATCTCATCGTGTAGCCACCAACGATCAGCCAGCAGAGGTCCTTATTGCAGCAGTAATAGGCAGTTGCAGCCTAGTGGTTAAGGTACTGGACTAATAATCAGAAAGTCACTGGTTCAAGCCCCACCACCGCGAGGTTCTCACTGTTGGGGCCCTTGAGTGAGGCCCTCAACCCTCAATTGCTTAAACAATATACTGTCACAGTACTTTAAGTTGTTCTGGAGTAAAGCGTCTCCTAAATGCTGAAAATGTAAGCCTCACCACTGCCAGGTTGCCACTGTTGGGCCCTTGAGCACGGCCCTTACCCGCTCGATCTCTTTTCACTCGATGCCCTAAAATAACTGATCCCTGCTGCGGAAATACTGTTAGTCCGGAAATAACACAGATACCAGTAACACAAGCGCTGATTTTCACACTTTTCAAAAAATCGAACAGAACCGTAGGCGCAATTGTGCGGAGTCAAACCTGTGGCTCGTCTTGCTGTACGCCAAGACCCACACCAGCTACGATGGAATACGTCTGATTAGCCTGATTTTTTTGAATTATGGAATTTACATTTACATTAGCGACTTACAACTGAGTGAATACTTTTGAAACAATTGAGAATTAAGGGCCTTGCTCAGGGGCCCAACATGTCGTGCCAATCTTTTTAATTACTAGTCCGGTCCTTAACACTGAGCTACCACTGTCTTATAGTGTTTTTTAGACATAGGCATTTGTTTTTGAATTGGGATCTCCCGACAAGCTCGTGTTCAGGTGTCTAAATACTTTTGGCCGTACGTATTTGGCTATTTTTTTGTAGTTTTGATTGGATGCATTTGATATCCAGCTTGTTTTCCCCTCAGTTTTTTACTTTGTGGTGTGAAACTGGCAGAAACAGCAAAACTGCAAACAGCAAACCTCAGATTATCATCATCATTATTATTTAATTTAGTTGACAGCGATGCTATAGGAGCAAACACATTTAAACCAAACCTGCATGACAGAATACGATCAGTTAGACTTTGTTTAAAGAAGACATAGCGACTGTTTCCTGTCTCGTCTTTAATTAAACGTAACGGTTTGAATGAAACCGCTCGGTGCATTAATGGCTCATGTGGTGGCCGCCCGGTTCGGTCTGAAGCCATTAACGCTCGCTCTGTTTCTTTGGCATTCCAGTACTATGCTCTGCAGATTCTGGAAACGGTCATTAAGACGAGATGGAAGATTCTGCCCAGAAACCAGTGCGAAGGTAAGTCAGTTCGCTTGCTTTGGAGCTGATCTTGCATCCGTACGTTTAATTTCTAGCTTGGGGCGAGCGATTTGCAAGCTTGGTTGCTTTTCTCTGACTGAACACGACTAATTGAAGGCAGCGTGTTATTAACCGTTCACGCCAAATGAACGCTATAAATGTCACATTTGTGCTGAGTAATGATTAAAACAAGTTGAGATGGGAGTATACAGACCAGCAGTGAGTTCAGAGATGTGCATAGTGCGGCTCAATAAATGTACATGCACAATAATAATGTGATTTTAATAAATGTGTGCATCAGGGCTGCAGCTTTAACTGAAGAACTCTCTCATTTCTCTCCTCGAGCTTTGGACTGGACTTTTAAAGCTGCTTTAATTGTTCAGATCTATTTGTTCTCGCTGGACGTGCGGTTGCCAAGTCAATTTGCATTTTCTTTATAAAGAAAGAAAAGAAAAATGCTGCTTTTCTGCCTGGGAGCGTTTGCATTTGCTTTGGCAAGTGCCTCAGCATGGAGCATGGATAGCACTGAGTCTCCTTAAACATGCATGCACGACTGACCAGGTCTCGTCAGAGGTCAGTAATGTATTATGTAAGTGTTGGACAATCCCTCGCTTATAGTGGACCGTTCTCTTTAGTGTTAAACGTAAAAGCCTGGCAGGTTGAATAAGAATCTATTAGAACTGAATTGTGTGAAGGCTTTGTTTACAATGTGGTGTGGTATCTCCGGCCCATGGACCGTTTAGTGCCCTCCATAAAACGGTAAATGGTTTCCAGATATTTTATGCTGAGATCTGGGGGGCCATGATCTAATCTCACTGGGTGTCTGCATGGACATGATTAGATAATGCCTGATGTTTGGGGAGGGTGGATTCAAGGCAGGAATACACGCAGGAAATCTGTATTAGCAAACAAAGCCTTGTCTCCACCTGCTGTTCTGATGCATTATTGCATTCTGGTTCCAACCCTGGTGCTCTGTTTGTAGTTCAGTTGTTTTTCTTGAGCTTAAACATTCACTTAAAGATTTTTATGCAGCATTTAACTCTTTAAAATAGGGGTTTGTTTACATTAAGATGTAAAGCACAACAGGAACCTTGCTTGAATCACTGAAGCGATTGTCTCTACTAATGTTAGTACTGCATGACGCAAAACAAAGCGGGTTTGAATCTCTGGTACTCTCCACACGGACATGATCGGCTATGTCTTGGTGGTCGATACCACGCGATGGATTGGCTCCCTGTTTCTGCTTCGTGCTCAGTGTTTAATCAGGATAAATCGGTTGATGACAATAAAATGAAATTAAATGATGCAAAGCAAAATCTCCCAAACGCTTGTGGCAGAATCTGCTGCAAGGTTGAGAGATGCAATAAATGCAATGTTGGAACTGTCAGCCACAGCAGCTTAAGCTACAGTTGTTGGAGTCTTTGTTTCAGACACATTCACTGTGTATAATCCCGTAAATGATGTTTTATCCCCTAAATGATGTTTAAATGCTGTTTTTATGCATTATCCTGACTGACTTTTTAAATTGTGACTGACACCATCACCTCATCGCATGATGGCACATGTTAAAACAAGACTTAACATTAATTTTGCTTCATTTCTCACAATACAAAAAGTCTAAAATGAAATCTAGGCGCTCGGGCGACGCACTTGTCTATTTGGCCTTTGATCGGGGTTCAAATCTCAACAGTTCCTCTGAGAAACCTGATGCGTGACGATCCTGCTCAGAATAAAGTGGTCAGGCGCCCAGGTGGCACAGCGTGATATTCCACTAGCACACCAGCGCCGAGATTCTGAACTCCTCGGTGTTGTCACCGGTCGGCTGGACGCCACCTAGCGGGCATAATTCACGGTGCCTGCAGCAGACACGGTTCTGCTAGGGCCGGATGACCGGACTACGTGGGTGGGGTCTTCAAACGCTGTGTAAGGACCCTGATTGGCAGATAGAATGCATGGGTGAAAATGGGTTCCGCAGAGGTGCGCACGGGTCGGAGGAGGCGTGAGCAGCGATATACCCACCTCGACTGCAATCAGGGATCCACCAGCAGCGGAGGACGAATTGACTACGCTAAATTGGGAGAGAAATGCGTCAATAAAATAGAAAAAAAGAATAAAGTGGTTGATGAAAATGTCTCAAATAAAAGAAAATAGAGTAGAGCATAGAAATGGAGCAGTTGTAGAAATCTTAAAGCGTAGCGCAAGCTGCTGTAGGCTGAACATGTTAGAGATTGGACTTGTAGAGGAAACGGTGCACTCCTTCCTAAAAAAAAAATCAAGGGTACTGACATTTTGCCTCTGTATGGACTCTTGACGATCACATTAATATTGAGCAGAACAACTTGACCATGCAAAAAATACACACGAAATGAACTCGGCGAAATCAGAAATGTTTACCCCTGTGCACACCCGTGTTTTATCCACATCTGCGTCCTTGAGCTGGATGAGAAGAACAGTGGCGGGCTTATGTAACCGCTGAATAAAAGCTCGACGATTGTGCTTTGTTGCTATGGCGCTGCATCCTCTCCGAGTTATTGGTTTTAGACCCTCTCATGCTTGCCGTCTCTTCTTTGTTTATGCGCAGGGATTAAAAAATATGTCGTGGGTCTCATTATTAAGACATCGTCTGATGCTGCCAGCGTTGAAGTGAGTTTTTTTTTATTATTTATACATTCATTTTGATTCTGTTTTTAAAGCTTTATTGTTGACCGGCATGGGGCTAATGTGTTGTGTTTCTTTGCAGAAAGAGAAGGTGTACATTGGAAAACTCAACATGATTCTAGTGCAGGTAAGCTACAGTATATTCAAACACAAATGCAGCGTCCACTTCTTACCAGTTGGGCGGGGCGGGGCGTATGCTAGTCCAACACTGTGATCCAATGTGGGTGCGGTGATTCTAACTTCGAGGTGACAAAAACAGCACCTACGCAGTCCTGATTGGCTGCGTCTGGGCTGGCCAAATCCACCGCAACCCTGACCACGGAACAAAAAGCGACCTGTTTTGTGTCGTGCGTTTTGTTTATTTCCCTTTTGAACTCGTGTTCCGTAGATCCTGAAGCAGGAGTGGCCCAAGCACTGGCCCACCTTCATCAGCGACATTGTAGGAGCTAGCCGAACCAGCGAGAGCCTCTGCCAGAACAACATGATCATCCTGAAGCTGCTCAGCGAGGAGGTGTTTGACTTCTCCAGTGGGCAGATGACACAGGTCAAAGCCAAGCACCTAAAGGACAGGTCAGTCACCGGCAGTGGGAATGGTGCGTTCGTTTAGTCCTGTGAATCTGTGTAGTACTGGGGCGATTCAGTCCAGCCCTAGGCAGTACTCTTGCTTTAACCCTGTGTTGAAACCATCCAGTAATGTTTGTTTATTTTACAGTGTTAGTTATCCACAGGTCAGCATTTATATACCAGGGGGAATTTAGTTTGTTATTATTAATCAAAACCAATAGTTATTGCTTAAATACTCTTTTCTGAGTAAAACTTTGGGCTGTCTTCAAATCGTAGCTCTACCATGCATCCACTGTTGGGCCCTTGAGCAAGGCTTTTAACCCTCTCGGCTCCAGGGGTATCGTACGATGACTGACCCTGTGCTTTGACCCCAGTTCCAAACGAGCTGGGATATATTACAAAAAACAAACAAACTCATTGTACTGTACCTATAGGCATTTATTCTGTTCTATTGTTTATTCTTATTTGTTAAATTTGCAGTATTTCATAATTTCATATTTGCACTGTTACTATACTATACAGTCCAGCACTGTTTCACATATTTAGTGTTTGTATGTATTCAGAGTAGTTTGATGGGAATTGCAATCTGAATCTCCTTGTGCTGGTATAATAACAGTAAAGTTCTTCTTATTATTAGACTTAGTTTAAGTCATTTAAAGTTTTGCTGCACAGCTGCTGCTAGGAGTCCAGGGTTCGCTACGGAAGCGGCGGCGTGCGGAGTGTTGCTGTATTGTGGCTGTTTATTAAATCTACATCTTTCTGTTCTTCTTCTTTTCGTTCACCCAGCATGTGTAACGAGTTCTCGCAGATCTTTCAGCTCTGCCAGTTTGTGATGGTGAGTACAGTTTGTGCTTAACATATGCAAACGCACTCGCCCAGGCTTTGAATATTACTTCCACTTGAATGTGAACGTTATTTTGCATTCATTCTATGTATGAGTTAAAGAATAAAGTGTTGAAATGCTGAAAGACCTTTCCTAAACTGTTGCTGCAAAGTTGGAAGCACATTATTCGCTTTATATAATTGATTTGTGACTAAAACACTTGAATTCAATGATATATTCACTCAGGGTCGGTGAGATTTGCTATTGCATTTGAAACTTCATGTCTGTAAGTGATATCAAATCGTCATTTCATTTCTGTAATACATTTTTGCTTAATTTCTCTCAGGAAAACTCCCAGAATGCCCCTTTGGTACACGCCACCTTGGAGACCCTGCTCCGCTTTCTGAATTGGATCCCGCTGGGCTACATCTTCGAGACCAAACTCATTAGCACGCTGGTGTACAAGGTAAGCCGGGAGAACAAGAGAGAGCAGTCGGGTCACGCTGAGACGTCGCGAGTGGCAGCTATGGTGACTGTATTGTTGTTAGAGACAGTGCCCGGTCAAGCATTTCTAGTTCTTATCCGCCCGTACTAGAGTGGGTAATTGTTAGGGGTGTAACGATACACTCTGCTCACGATTCGATTCACGATTCTGAGCTCACGATTCGATTCTTTTTAAGTGTAAACAGTGCAAAACAATTCACATTTTCTTGTACAATTTTTAAACAAAAAAAAACTTCAGTCCCCTGCAATTAAAGGTAATTACCAAGATCAGAGTAACTTTACTGTAACCTAACAGGTTTACCAAATTTAAGTTACTTATTGCCATCTTAAATTGAAAATCAAAGTAATCAAACAAGCTCATTGAGCTGAGCTGAGTCCTTAAACAGATTTTTTTGTTGCTTGAACTAATTTATTAACAAATTACATGTAAAATGAATTACTAATGTAAAAAAAAACATTGTATTAAATGTTTATTATTTAAATGGCTTTATTTTAGGGCTGTCAAACGATTAAATTTTTTAATCGCGATTAATCTCAGAATTTCATATAGTTAATCGCCATTAATCGCATTAAAAAAAATCTGTGTAAATGTTATAGAAAACAAGGATTTTTATGTGAAATGTTACAATTAAAATGGTGAACACATTTTATGCTAAATGTACTGATGTTAAAAACTGCTGGGACAAGAGAAAACTGTAAGGGAGTTTATTCACTCACATACTAGGCAGTAAATGTCAGATTGTAGTTTAGAATTTCTCCATCAGCAAACATTGTAGATCAGCGGTGCTTTAGGTGGGATAAGGCGTAGTTATTGTAACAGACTTTTCTGTGGTTGTATCGTGACAATGGTTTGATGGCCGTTTCTACACGAAGTGAGTGTGTTTTGACCCTTTGGGGCTTCCATAGTGCATGGACTAACGTGCTTGACTCAGCTTTCCGGTATTCGGTACCTTAACAGAAGAAGTTAATGAAAGTGTTCTGCTCCCGACAACTTGTGAATATAGCGCGTATTTATTTCTTTATAAGTGCATCACTACAACGCTCGGTTACATTATGTTAACAAACCGCAAATGAAAAACGGTGGCAAGTCCGACATTAAAACGTTTGTTTTAACATAATGTTAACATAATGTAACCGAGCGTTGTAGTTCTACCAGTCAAGTCTCAACATGAACTAGAATTTGCGTTAACGGCACTATTATTTTTAATCGCGTTAAATTGAAATCGCGTTAATGCGTTATTATCGCGTTAACTTCGACAGCCCTACTTTATTTATATACTCAACGTGGAACAGAGCGCCACAACAATAAATTATAAAATACAAAAACAAAGACCCATCTTAATTAGACAAAAAGGTCTGATTGTGTATATTATTTGTAAATTTGCATCTACAGTGGAACAACACGACATCAACAAAGTATCACTCAACAAAATATAAATGAAAATGTGTAAAACAAAAAGCAGCATCCAGGTGACAGTATTTGTAAGTATTTAGTGAAGATTGGCATTCAGAAAAACCGAGGAGCTCATCTCTGAGGGGTTGATCCTGTTTCTCCTTTCTGTTATGATCTGCCCTGTTTTAGAAAAGATTCTCTCTGAGGGGACAGATGTTGCTACAATACACAGTGACATGTATAAGATGTGGTTAGACCGAACACTGAGCGCTGTGTAAAACTCCATCAAGTTTTCTCTCTCGCGCTCTCTCTCTCAAAAAGCATAATAAATCACTTACTTGTAAGCACCAATAATAATACTGGCACTGGCAAAAAAAACAACCTCCATTAATACCATTATGTCATTTTGGACAGCATATTGCACTGAAGTAAAGTGAATTGCTTTAAAAAGCAGGCTGTTTTTTACTCTGCTATATAGATGCAGTAATTGTCTTACAAACATGTTTTCCTTTGCAAAGCATCAAGACCTGTTCGTGCTACTGCTGCAGTTACAATCTGTTACCACTAGGATAGATTGGCATCCTGACACATCCTGAATGTGTCAATGTATTGGGTCCAGTAGGGGTAGCACTGTCGCCTCACAGCAAGAAGGTCCTGGGTTCGATCCCCAGGCGGAGTGGTCCGGCTCCTTTCTGTGTCGTTTGCGTGTTCTTCTCGTGTCCGGTTTCCTGGCACGGTCCAAAGACGTGCACTGTGTTGACATTAAAAAACTTGAACCACGTGTCCTGTCGTGAATGTAACTGAAGTGTGTAAAACATGACGTTATTATCCTAATAAACAAACAGGATTTATTCACCGTCTAATGCGTCGTAATACCTCGTTCTCGACAGTTCCTGAACGTTCCCATGTTTCGAAACGTGACGCTGAAGTGTCTGACCGAGATCGCAGGTGTGAGTGTGAGCCAGTACGAAGAGCAGTTCGTCACGCTCTTCACGCTCACCATGATGCAGCTCAAACAGGTACTAGTCTCTATAAAACCCACACACAGTCACCCATGTTACGAGGTTCACTTACTCAGATTCGACCTGCTGCTGTTTCTGCAGATGCTGCCTCTGAACACAAACATCCGGCTGGCTTACGCGAACGGCAAAGACGACGAGCAGAACTTCATTCAGAATCTGAGCCTGTTCCTCTGCACGTTCCTCAAAGAGCACGGCCAGCTCATAGAGAAGAGACTCAACCTGCGGGAGACCCTGATGGAGGTACGTTATAAGAGGTTCACGTGGGCCATTCCACTGAATCTATTCAGCATGTGTCCGTGTGCGTTCTGCTTTCTTTTCATGTTCTCATCATCACTTCCTGCTCCTATAACCAGGCTCTGCACTACATGCTGCTGGTGTCGGAGGTAGAGGAGACCGAGATCTTCAAGATTTGCCTGGAGTACTGGAACCACTTGGCGGCAGAGCTGTACAGAGAGAGTCCGTTCAGCACGTCCACCTCACCGCTGCTCTCTGGCAGTCAGCACTTCGACGTGCCCCCGCGCAGGCAGCTGTACCTGCCTGTTCTGTCCAAGGTCAGGACTGCATGCATACACACACACACACACATTATGTTTTGCTGACAAGGAAACAAACGGCAGCACATTATAATGCAATGCTTAGATAGAATTTGTTGATTTAGGATCTAAGGCTGGTGGGATTGTTTCGTAGGTGCGTCTGCTGATGGTGAGCCGCATGGCTAAGCCAGAGGAGGTGCTGGTGGTGGAGAACGACCAGGGTGAGGTAGTGCGAGAATTCATGAAGGACACCGACTCCATCAACCTCTACAAGAACATGAGGGAGACACTTGGTGAAGAAAATTCCCATTCCCATTATTATTATTATTACACCGACCAGGCATAACATTATAAAGTGAATAACACTGATCATGTCTTCATCACGGCACCTGTTAGTGGGGGGGGGATATATTAGGCAGCGAGTGACATTTTATCCTCATAGTTGATGTTAGAAGCAGGAAAAATGGGCGAGCGTGAGGATCTGAGCGAGTTTGATGACCGGGGCAGCTCTTGTGGGGTGTTCCTGGTCAGTGGTCAGTATCTATCAAAAGTGGTCCAAGGAAGGAACAGTGGTAAACTGGCGACAGGCTCATTGATGCACGTGTGGTCAGCTCCAACAGACGAGCTGCTGATAGAAAGGTGTCAGAATACACAGAGCATCACAGTTGCAGGGCTGTTTTGGCAGCAAAAGGGGGACCAACACAATATTAGGAAGGTGGTCATAATGTTATAGTATTATCCCGAATGCACAATTTGCACATACTTTTTTGCATCTGGTATATTGTATATATGCACGTTGTACATTTGCTACTCCATACTTGTATTCGTATTGGTTCTTCATTTGCTTGTTCAACTACTGGAGGCGAATAATTTCCCTCAGGATAAATAAAGTGTCTACCTATCCTATCTACCTACATATTTACCTATCTATCTACCGACCTATCTATCTTTCTATCTATCTGAACAGACCTGTCATTTCTGAATCTTGTTTCGCCAGCGTTTCTTCTTCTACTTGGTTGACTTTGAGCTCTTTCTCCATCACTGCACTGTGCTAATGTTTTGGAATAATTAGAAATGACTGAAATTCAGGGGGAAAAATGGCCACAGTTTAATTATCAATAAAACATTGATTTTTCCAGTAAATGAAATGGTCAGCTAATATATATTCTCTTTCTCTCTAGTCTACCTGACTCACCTGGACTATGCCGACACAGAGAGGATAATGACCGAGAAGCTGCACAACCAGGTGAACGGGACCGAATGGTCCTGGAAAAACCTGAACACACTGTGCTGGGCCATTGGTTCCATCAGCGGAGCCATGCACGAGGAGGATGAGAAAAGGTTCCTCGTCACGGTTATTAAGGTATTCATATGTTTACAGTTATACAATATTGCACCAACTCAATTATCCTCTAGGTCAGTGGTCCTCAACCATCGGGGTGCGGATCGGTACCGGTTTGTGGGTCGTTTATTACCGCACCGCACAGAAAGAATAAATAAATAGAGATCGCTACATCAGCAATGAAAACACTGCTTTGTTACGGGTGTTATTGCGTCCTATCACCACTAGGTGGGAGCAGCGTCTCGTTGCAGTGAAAAAAGCTCATTTGTGAGTAGTGTTGTTATTCTATTTTAAATCCTCCCGCCCCCCAGGTCCGTGAAATTATATCTTATATAAAAGCGGTCCGTGATGCAAAAAAGGTTGGGGACCGCTGCTCTAGGTCACCCTGCGTGGACGGCTTGTGTAATAAAGCATTTGTAAAAAGCACTACACAAATAAATATAAGGACCAGAATGATCCACAACCCCTAAAAATACAGGAGCAGCCAAAAGGGGGGAAAATTCATTTCCTTTTTTAATGATCGTCACTTTTTTATATTATTAACACATTTTTTGAAGTTTGTTGATTTCAGATCAATTTTTATGCTGTCAGTGGCTAATTATTGTGTGTGTGTGTGTGTGTGTGTGTGTTAGGACTTGCTCGGTCTGTGTGAGCAGAAGCGAGGGAAGGATAACAAGGCCATCATTGCCTCAAACATCATGTACATCGTGGGGCAGTACCCACGATTCCTGCGTGCGCACTGGAAGTTCCTCAAGACTGTCGTCAACAAACTGTTCGAGTTCATGCACGGTGAGTTGCGCGGTCCGCATCGGTAGATAAGAAAGATCATTAGATTCTTTCTATTCGTTTTGGTCACAGTATGCAAAAACATTTATTGGAAAAGACAATTATGCTGGGAAGGGTTGAAGGTAAAAGAGGAAGAGGACGGCCAGCAACAAGATTTAAGAGTTATTTAGGAGCCTGAAGGTCCAAACAGACGACATGATGCTCTGACGAAACACTATTCATATGTCGCCAGGATATTATTATCACTTAATAATGATGATGATGCTTCATATGTCTTGTCAGAGACCCACGATGGCGTGCAGGACATGGCATGTGACACCTTCATTAAGATCGCTCAGAAATGCAGGAGGCATTTTGTCCAGGTTCAGGTCGGTGAAGTCATGCCTTTCATCGACGAGATTCTCAACAACATCAACACCATCATCTGTGACCTGCAGCCACAGCAGGTCAGACTACGCTAGACTTGTCTAAACAGTCTTTTTTGTCCTCTATGAGACCATCTCAGGGCTGTAAATTGTTACCCGTCCTTTATCATTTTGCTTTTGTTTCCTTCCTTGCAGGTTCACACGTTTTATGAAGCGGTGGGTTACATGATCGGCGCTCAGACAGACCAGGCTGTCCAGGAGCACCTGATCGAGAAGTACATGCTGCTACCTAACCAAGTGTGGGACAGTATCATCCAGCAGGCCACCAAGGTGAGTAGCCTCCTCCCTGCTTCGCTACCTAGTACATGTCGTTGCTGATCCGCGCTAAAATGAGGACTCGTTGTGTTCTGTCTCTGGCAGAATGTGGACATCCTGAAGGACCCAGAGACCGTAAAGCAGTTGGGCAGCATCCTGAAGACCAACGTGCGAGCGTGCAAGGCTGTGGGTCACCCGTTCGTCATTCAGCTGGGCCGCATCTACCTGGACATGCTGAACGTCTACAAGTGCCTCAGTGAGAACATCTCGGCGGCTATTCAAGCCAATGGTAGGTTGAGTGAGAAAATGATTGGGATGTTTAAAAACAATGAACCTCAAAGAAAGATTGGAAGGGATTTGCATATCTTCCCCTCTACAGCGCATAATATCCTTAAACCATTCAAGGAACCATTCAAGGCCAAGGGTGCAAGCTAAAGCTGAACGCCCGTGATCTTCCATCCCTCAGACGCTCCACTCAACACTAGCTGATATAACCGCATGGGCGAGACATTACTTTGGCAGACCTTTATCAAGCTCTACAATACAGAGTTACATGCACAAATGCCACTTAAAACTTTACTCTGTAAAAAAAGAAGCCTTATGTTAACCATGTCCAGAGCCAACGTCGACTTCTCTGGGCTCGGAGGCATCTAGGATGGACCATCACACAGTGGAATCGTGTATTGTGGTCAGAGATCTTTTTTTGGAAAACAATACTGACCCCTGTGTCCAGTGCTCCTCTTTCTGGTCTTGATTAACACCGTGGCTTCATCGTGTTTGTGCGTGCAGGTGAAATGGTGACGAAGCAGCCTCTGATCAGAAGCATGCGCACAGTGAAGAGAGAAACCCTCAAACTCATCTCAGGCTGGGTCAGCCGGTCTAATGATCCACAGATGGTGAGGCACACACACACACACACACACACACATTTCACCAGTCCATCAGTCACCTGATCACAAAGTCTTATTGTGGCTATAAAATGCTAGCTGGCGCATGGGCACTGAGGGTGAGTCTCTAATCAGCAGTCTGACCTCTCAATAGCTTTTTCCCATTGGATGTTTCCTGAGCACCTTAAATGACCTTAACCAACAGCATTAACCAGGCCAGTGATGGTTCAGCGGTTAAGGTTCTGCACTAGTAACTAGTCTGTCATTTCGCCTTCCACCGCTGGACACTCCGGGGGGTATTTTTGCCCGCCGACCCCTTCTTATTCGCCCAAACTTCACACACACTGATCTATTTGCTCCTCTATTTTCTAAGGCTATTAACCAGGGCCCTTGCACAGCGTCGAAGACCCTACCCACTTTAAGTCCGGTCTTTTTCCCACCCGAATTATCCCACTGTGCCACCTGGGTGCCCTGGTCTAGTAATATTAAGGTTGTCGGTTGTTGGTTACCCTGTCAGTTTTCTACTTTTGAGATGTTTAGATCCAGAATAGTTGCATTTATTAAATTTTAATTATTAAGCCCTATTTACAAGGATCCTTCAGACAGATTTAAAGTACATTTGTTATTAAAGAAGAAATGTAGGTTGGTGGACCACTAAAATAAAGCGTAATCGCTTAAATAAGTCACAAATCCAATAATAAGTTTGTGTCTGTGTCCTGCGCTCTCTCAGTGTGTGCGTGTGTGCGTTAAGCCGTACCTGCGAGCTGGTCCGAACCCGTTAAGCTGATTATCCTTTAAACCTTTCTTGTCTGGGTGTTTCTCAGGTGGGAGAGAACTTCGTCCCCCCTCTGCTGGACGCCGTCCTCATAGATTACCAGCGGAACGTCCCGGCGGCCAGGGAACCGGAAGTGCTCAGCACCATGGCGACCATCGTGAACAAACTGGGCGGCCACATCACGACGGAGATCCCGCAGATTTTCGACGCCGTGTTCGAGTGCACGCTAAACATGATCAACAAGGTAAGGAAATAACGTCCTGCATATACTGACCGTTGTGTATGTAAGGCTTTTATTTGGTTTGGTCACACTCGTCGTGTAAATTTAGCATATTTTTAATCGATATTCACTTCAAACAGCAGAGGGCGCTGGCGATATACACCTTGTCTGGTTGACGTCACTGTCGCTGTGCGCCTGGTTGCCACATTCGGGGTTTTCCAGCCAAATTGGGCTTAATTCAAAATTGTTTTGCATAGTTTGTACCTACCTCAGAAATAAAAGGGCATTCATTATTTAGATAAATAAAAGATGATCACATATACTGTATTTTATTTTATTTTTTAAGAGGAATAATAAAAGGAGATTTCAGTTTAAGTAAACGGGGAAAAATCGTATCGTGAATCGCATCGTGGGTAGAGTGTATCGTTACATCCCTATTACTGCTGCATGCAACCTTCTGTTGTGGAAGAAAGTGTCGTGGGCTGGACACGAAGCGTGCGTGTGCTAGTCTGTGGCTCTTTTCTGCCAGCGTAGGGGTGATAAGGGGGTAGAATAAGGAATTGGAAATGACTAAATTGAAAGAAAACAGCAGGTCTTTTCCTCTTTATGCTAAATTTGCAGCTGTACTGTTCAGCTGCTTGACCCAGAAAGATGGTTTCTCAAAAGTGCAACTTCTTGTATGTTTTTTAGGATTTCGAGGAGTATCCAGAGCACCGCACACACTTCTTTTACCTGCTCCAAGCTGTAAATTCTCACTGCTTCCCGGCTTTCCTGGCCATACCACCGGCACAGTTCAAACTGGTGCTGGACTCCATCATCTGGGCCTTTAAACACACTATGAGAAACGTGGCCGACACCGGTAAGAACACATACATGTAGTGTGTAAAATTCACTGTAACAGATGGTTATTAGTAGTCTAGTCTAGTAGTATCCTGGGGTTGATTTGCAGTTAGATGTTATTGTGTGCGTGGATGTAAGAGGAAGTGATGTCGGTCGTGTCCACGCAGGTCTGCAGATCCTCTACACGCTGCTGCAGAACGTGGCTCAGGAAGACGCAGCAGCTCAGAGCTTCTATCAGACGTACTTCTGCGACATACTGCAGCACATCTTCTCTGTGGTCACAGACACGTCACACACAGCTGGTAAGTCGCTGGCCAAACTCTGGGGTGTCGAACGAGTGTGTGTTGGAGTGTGTAGCCAGCACCAGGGGGGAGCAGGGGAATCAGCAAAGCTTGGTCAAAATATGATGTGGGGGAATGCAAAATGACTTTCCGGCTCTATAATGGAATGGTGCCCAGTTCTGTCTGTATTCCTGTCTTGCGTCCAGTGTTATCGGGTAGGTGTGGATCCTCCAGGACCTTGAAAATGATGCTTTAGCATTATTTTTTACCCCTGACCGTGTCTTTGTCCTGCAGGTCTGACGATGCACGCGTCGATCCTGGCGTACATGTTTAATCTGGTGGAGGAGGGCAAGATCAGCATGACCCTCAACCCCGGAAGCCCCATCAGCAATCAGGCCTTCATCCAGGAGTATGTGGCAAACCTGCTCAAAACGGCCTTTTCTCACCTACAGGAGTAAGTTTTGTTTTCTTTTTTGTTCTTCTTTTTTTATGCAACTAGATCCTCGTCTAAAACCATGCAAGTATGTGGATTGGCTGCTCATCGTGAATGTGCACCTGCTGGCTTTCTCAGTGGCCACTGTACTGTGTAGCACATGTAGGTCTAAGCCATGAAATGACCCTAATCAGCACTTTCGTTCTCGGTGTGTGTGTAGTGCGCAGGTGAAGGTGTTTGTGACGGGGCTGTTCAGTTTGAACCAGGACATCTCTGCGTTTAAGGAGCACCTGAGAGACTTCTTGGTGCAGATTAAGGTGAGTCGCTGAGCTGTGGGTCACATCCTGCCTGTCCCAATCACCAAATCCATGACTTACTAGTCTACATACTGTAAAGTAGAAATAATTAGTCTCATATAGTGTGTTTTTTTTAAAAAGGAGGGGGGTAGGGTGCCATGGTCCAAGCCGCTAGCACTCCCCGAGGTCGAAACTCAGCACTGCTACCGGTCGACTGTGCGCCCCCCCAGTGGGCAAAATTGGCAGTGCCTGCAGGCCATTAAGTCTGCCATGTGGGAAAAGACCGGACCGAAAAGTGGGTGGGGGTCTTCAATGCTGTGCGCTGGTTAGTAGCCCAAGACACCTGTACAAGCGTGGCGAATTCTGTCCTCGTGCGCCAATACACGGAAGGTGTGGGTGAATAAGAAGGGGTCAGTGGACTGCGCACACGTTGGCACAATTACCCCCCTCAGAGTCTCCAGCAGGTAGGAAGGGGTGCTTATAGATCTGGCACTTATACAGCCGTCTCTGCGTGCCTCTCTTTTCCAGGAGTTTGCGGGCGAGGACACCACAGACCTGTTCCTCGAGGAGCGCGAGGCGTCTCTGCGCCAGGCTCAGGAGGAGAAGCACAAGCTTCAGATGTCCGTCCCCGGGATCCTCAACCCTCACGAAATGCCCGAGGAGATGTGTGACTGAGCGCGCACACACACACACATGGTCCAGCACCTACGACATCTACAGACAGCCAGGCTGTCCATATAGAGGGCCATCGAGCTGTGTGTGTGTGTGTGTGTGTGTGTGTGTGTGTGTGTGGGAGAGAGAGAATGAGTGTGTTCCTCCTTTGTGGAGGTGATATCTGCACTTGGCTGTCTCTTGACCAAATCAAATGCCAATCTGTAAAATAATCCAGTGGTTCTTTTTACATAATCTGCGTTTTATATATGGACACTCTTTTGTGTAACACCGCTCCATAGTTAACTCAGTTAGCTTACGTTTGGTCACTTCTCGGCGCTGCATGGAACCACCGCCATCCCTTCCCTTCACAAAGTACTTGTTCTCGCTCTTTATTCTTGCAGTACTTTGTGTAAACGGTCATGAGCGAACGTTTGGGTGAACCTGGTTGATCCCATGCGACGCTCATCTCATTTTATTTTCTTTTTATTACCGTTTAATCCTGGTCTGGGTCGTGGCAGGTACAGTTTCACTGGGAAACACTGCTTGTTTGGGTATCAGCATCTCGCACAGTGATTCCATGGAAACCGAACCTGTCGCAATCTGGTGTCCTGTACTGGGGTACACCAAAGCGTGGAGTTTGACCAGAGCTGCCGAAACGTTTGCGCTGGACCGTACATGGTGTATTTGTTTGTATATTATGTATAAAATTTGCAGTGCGGGTTTTTTTTTTGCTTCCTCTCTCTCTCGCGTTAAAGCACATGCCAGCGCGGTGATGAGGAATCTCAACTCGTAGTTCAGCTCATCATCTGGTCGAAGGACGGCCTGTTTGAATGGACTGTTCAGCGTTTTTGGGTTGTGGTGTTGAGTCTTTGGGGTTTGACGCCTGTCTGAAGGAAGATTCCTCATCACTTGTGTTGTAAATGTGCACGTTTGAACGATAAAGGAACAAGCCGATCAAGCTCGCCCCGACGAGGAATGAAGGGATGATCTGCTCTGTTTAAGCAGCGGCTCGGTTATCGATCAGCAGCCTTATTACCATGGGAACACGTGGATGCTTCTTCCAGTTAGTGTTTATTTTTCCTGTCGTGTGTGTGTGTGTGTGTGCGCGCAGTTGTGTGTGTGTGTGTGTGCTGTCGCTTAGCCGACATCAGGTTCTTTTGTTTTCCTCAATGAGGATGGTGGCTCCTTTTTACGAGCTTTCATTAAATTCAAGTTTAAAAAAAACAAAAAAAACAAATAAAAAAAGAAAGTGGTTGAAATATTTATGGGTTTGTTTGTAGGCTGCGTCTTTGTAACTGCTCCAGCGTGAATTCATTTAGAGAGACAGTTATGGAGGGATTTATTTTGTACTAATTTACTTCGTTTACCATGCTTTAGTGTTCCAAGACACTACCTAAGGTTTTGTTTTATTTCCCTGTTTGTTTTCGGTTTTATTTCTTAACCTTCAGTTTAAATCAAAATCCAAACACGCAGACATGCTCAGTAGAAAAATTCAGCCGTGGATCATCCCCTGATTTTAAGTGTTACGTTTGATGTGAAGCATTTTTTTTAACTGATTAAAGTAGAAAGGATTTTATAACGATGTTCTCAATTCTCACTTTTGTTTCTCACTTCTGATAAGAAAAGATTTACATTTACATCCATTAATTCGGCATTTAGCAGATGCTTAAGTGTCAGTCTAAGTGATTCTAATCAGAAAATGCATCTGCAGACAGAGCAACTTTAAAAGATTAAATGATCTTATTAAGCTAATCATATTTCTGTCCTTAAACACACACAATACAGAGTCCATAAATAGCAAGTACCGACCTGTTATTGGTCATGCATGGAAACTGGAGGTGAAGAATGTGAAACGTTTGCTTAGACACAGCTGCATGTGACAGCAACCTCACCCCTTTTTTCTTCTACACTATTTCTGTCCAGGCATATTTTAAGACTCGTAAAATCACATCCTTCACACATTGGTCAGGCTGGATTCAGTGATTTTACTAGGGTGTCGGAATCAAATTAGAAACAGACATCAGGATGATCAGGTTAATAAGATGAAGCATAAATTCACTGTGTTAATTATAAGCCTCAAAAATAAATTATGCATACAAATTTGTCGTTCAATTATGAGTTATAGAACAAATCAATGCAACCATCCGTCCACTGACTTCTGATCACTGCACATCGAACCAGTTTCTTCTTCTGCCAAATAAAGTATATAGTACGTAGTTCATCTTCTAGAAGCTGAAACGACCCAATCTTTTGATGCACATTCTTTCCCTGAGCATGTTGTAAAACCGACAACAAAAGAGCTGCAGCGTGGAGGAAAACCCATCAAGTGGTGTAAAGTGGGATTCCAGTCTGACACTGAGGCAACCTACAGCACGGAGTATAGAATCAGTAAACATTCATGTCATTTTACTAACCAGTGTCAATGGTAAGACTGGACTCAGGACAGCAATTCATCACAGAGCTACAGAACTGAATATTTACTTTACTTACTTGTTTACACCTAGGGGACTTGAATACCTGAAGGAATCGTAGACACTGGATATACATGTATATGACAGTGTTTTAATACATTTAAATTCTGTCTCCAATATGACAAACAACAATACTAAGATCTTAGATGGTTCATTGTTGGATCTTTGCATGCCAGACGCTGTAGTTCTCTGGCCAGAATGGTGTAGTGGCAGAAGGTGTGGATGACGGCACTCAAAACACAAATATTTAACCCCTACATAAAGTACTTAATAGTGTGTCAACTAGTATTATAATAGAATAGAAATTTGAGGGTAGGATCCATTGGTTCGGCCAGCTGGTTGGGCGTCTATATACAGATATGATTGATTATGTCTGGGGTAAGAGGAGGCTGGCTGAGGCTAAGGATTGGCCTCTTGTCTAGGTGTTACTGCATTGTGCCCCTTGATTCTATGGAAATTGGACCTACTGCCACCCTGACCATGTTGTAAAACCTGAAAAGTGAAATAAAAAATGAAAAGTTTGAAGATGTTGTAGATGTTCCCTGAACTATAAGAAATGTTTTATCATCTGTGCCAGTTCTTTTTACAAAGCAAGTCATCATGCGATCCGTGTCTTGATCAAAACACATTTTAAAGAACCTTAAAAGGATTATATAGAGGCATAAAGGCTACCACTACATTTCACAAGACCAAAAAGTATTGTAAACCACAACACAAATTGTCTTCAAACGTTGGGTGTTTAATTGCCTCTCTTCTTATGAGTAGGCATCCTGCAAAGATCACACAAAGAGCACAACATGCAACCATGGAGAAAACTTAGATGTAGCAGCAAACAATCTTAAAAAAACAAAATAGAAACGTGTTTTAATAAAAGCATTGCTTCGTCTCTTGCTTGGCATCAGCTTTCAATGTGGATGCCACTAACAGAACAGTCTTCTGTGGATAGATGTGACAAAAGATGAACCTTCACTAATATAATTGCAAAAAAAGAAGAAAATGCCTTTTACGTTAGAACAAAGGAACCACATACCACCAAAGTAATTAACTTAATTCACAGTTAAAACTAGGTGGCTCGGTGGGTAGCACCGTCGCATCACAGCAAGAAGGTCAAGGAGGCAAGGAGTTTGCATGTTCTCCCCGTGTCTGCGTGAGATACTAATTTAGATGTACTACATTGTCCATGAATGAGTAACTACTATTTGTCATGAATGTAACCAAAGTGTATTAAACATGACGTTAAAATCCTGATAAATAAATAAATAAACAATAAATTACGGCGAAAACGAGATACCTAACTTCACTAAAAAGAATAATATCTAAAGCTAGGAATCACTCACTGTAGACTCACTGTTCTACTGCCTGGAACACAAGAATCGACTCACTGTTCTAGTGCCTGGAACACAAGAATCGACTCACTGTTCTACTGCCTGGAACACAAGAATCGACTCACTGTTCTAATGCTTGAAACAAAAGAATCGACTCATTTTGAATGGTGCGTCTCGCGATGCGCTCGTGCCTCTACATCAGAACTACAGCTTACTCAAAACACGAACGATTTTTTATTTAAATTAAACAATTTACTCTCCAGAACTTTGGCTTTTTAAAGTAAAAATAACTGTTAAAACACGGTTTTGTTAAAACTTTTGTGTATAAATAGCCCGCAAGTCCAATGAACCAGGTTGCAAGTAAGTGAGGCTGAGGCGAAAGTCTTCAATTAAAGGTATTCCGTTTTTAAACTCATTAATATTTGTGTTTACATACATGTTTTAATGTGTGGGATTTGGACTGTTTAAAAAAATAGAAACAAAATTCCAATCATGAATAGCATCATCTAATTTGCTACATACAGAAATGCTCATTACAACCTAATAACACTGTATTATGTGCATCACAGTGTTCCGTACATGTGATGTCTATAATGGGAATTTTGTATTAGTTATAATCAACAAATAAATATTGCAAGCTTTTTTATTTCCCTCCAAAGGAGCAGACACAGTTTCTGATGTATTTACTGCGTAGAAAGCTGTAGGACACGGTACCAAAGGACGTTCATCAGATGGATAGAGCTCAAAACTCTAAAAGCTTTAGGGTTGTACTCCACCTGAGTTGCCCAGAGCGATCAGAAATGCAATCAGGTTGGTCATTTATCCATTAATTTATTAATTTACTCATTAATTCATGTACTTAATCATCTATTCATCTTTAATGACATTCATACATGTTGGGTGGGATGGTATAGTGATACAGAAACCTAAAGTTCTTGGGACTTGGGTTCCAAATCGATTCTTAGAGTTTTCTTCCATTTCCAAAAGCGTACAGAATGCTTGTCTGCTCTAAACTGCCCATATGTGTGAGTAAAAGGATGAGTATGTGTTGCCATCCTGTCCAGCCAGGGTTTTTGCCTTGCAACCAATGTTTCTAGGTAGTTGTTTTTCTATTACTGTTATTAATCAAAGAGGGATTGTAGACTGGAGCCTATCCCAGCTTTTCAATGGGCGCAAGGCACACAGTAACACCCTGGACGGGGCACCAGTCAATCGCAGGGCAGACACACACACACACACACACACTCATTTACCTATAGGGCAATTTAGTGTCTCCAATTAACCTGACTGCATGTTTTTGGACTGTGGGAGGAAACCGGAGCACCCGGAGGAAACCCACAAGGACACGGGGAGAACATGCAAACTCCACACAGAAAGGACTCAGACCGCCCCGCCTGGGGATCGAACCCAGGACCTTCTTGCTGCTACCCACCGAGCCACCACAAAGCTGTATTTGTTATCTGTGCTGTTGTGTTCAATCTCCCCAGCTGAACCGAGAGCATCTGTAAGTGTCCTCGGGGCGAACAGAGTGACTGTCCACACTGGCAGGGTGAGTGTCAATGTTAGGCAGTGAAATGTACTCGTCCAACTAGTTAGCAGTCTAAAGTATCATTTATATACCTATATTTATGAACCCAGTTCTTTGCTTTGTAGGGTCACCGGGTTCTGGATTTCGATGCTGTTTGGAATGAGGAGGCTTCGCAGATTGATGTCTATGAGTCAACAGCGAAGGCATTTATTTATCTCACCTCAGTTTAAGGGGCCAAAATGTGCATGTTGCACAAAATGAATCCCTAACTATCCACAAGATCTCAGGATAATTACCAGAGCCAGGCAATAGATCTGTAATAGGACTTAGACAAGACCCATAACTTAACTAACAGAATAGTGGACAGTTTAACCATTTAGGTCTAATTCTTTAAGTAATACTGATATACGTATAACTAATAAATCTGTATGCAGTACAATACTGCCAACCCTAAACAATTGATATACACCTGTATACGGTTCTATTTTTCTAATTGTTAATCTCACCGTCTCTCTCTGCTCCAGCCTTTGGTGGAGTATATAATGAAGGGATATAATGGATGTTTAATATCATATGGACCCTTCACCAGAGGAGATACCCACCCAGTTCAGGCTTCAAGCATCAGACAAAGGAGCATCATAGGCCATGCTGCTGAGGACATCTTTAACTGTATCCACGTCTAAGAAAGATTTCGGTCTAATTTAGAGATAAATCATGTTTATTTTTTTTATTATTTCATATTATTTTTAACTGCTGCTTCATATACAGTAGGTCAGGGTCGCAGTGAATCCAGAATCACTGGGCACAGTTCAGTAACACACCCTGTACATAACACCAAAAGAATGTCTTACTTACTAGGGCTCACTTAATTGTAAAATACTAATACTAGACATACTAATCACAGTATTTTAAATTCCTATCCTTAATATAACCGTATCAGCTCCTGAGGTTTCTCACTGTAGAGTCCGAGTGTCTTTTTATCACATTTCCAATGAGAAGATCTATGACCTGTTGGTGAGTTGATTCCGAAAGGCTGTTTGCATGCTTGGGCTAACACACTGACCATTACCACATTATCATAAAGGCTTATCTTACATGGGTTTTTTTTTAAACTCGAGGAGTCTCAGGTGAGCGAGCTGTGCCGAATCCACGACACTGAAGAGGCGGTGCTCCTGGAAGGGCTACAAGAGATGGAAGTTGACTCAGCACAGGGACTAATGGAGGTGTACCGTATCGGGACCACCCACAGGAACACAGGTTGTAAATACACAGCTCAAATCTGACCACAGCTACAGAAATTCTAATCGAAACTCTACCATGTGTGTTAGTAGACACTTTAATCACAGAGTAAAGATACAATTAAGATGTATAGATAAAGTATTATGAACATTTCTAACGTAGGTGTGATTGATTTTATTCCTTTTTCAACATAGCTTAGTGCCCCCTTAGCCTTAAATAGTCACTAACAGGTCTAATACTTTTCCAGAGACAGATTTATGTTATAAATGCTTTAAGTTTAATTGATCTGGGCCCAGGTTGACAGAAAACTTAAAAAAAAAAAAAACCTTGTATTAGCTATTCAGTTCTTTAAATCGTTTAATTAAGCACAACATTTATTTCTAATGACAAAGCAACTACAAATTATTTTAAAAGTCTACTGTTTTAATGTTAAATTAGTAGCGCCTTTTGGTATTGTATATGTCAGCAATCTTTAGGGCTGTTTAAAAGATAAAGGGCCACATTTCACTGTGGATGATCTAAGAACAGACATATCAGAGCATCTGTGTTATTACGCAGGTGTCTTCAAGGGCGACTTTGCCTGCAGATCTCATATGGTGTTCAACATTGTGGTCATAAACATGAGGGCTCAGTCCTACAAAGGTAAGCTGAAACAGATCAGTTTTGCTTCTTTAGATAATTGTGAAATGTGTGGTTCTGTTTCACATTAACATTTATATACTGTACATCTATATAGGATTTATGAAGATCTTTATGTCTGTGGTTTATTTCTTAAAGCATATAACGTGTTTACGTGGGCTGTGCAATATAATGACAAATGTGTATATTATATGACAATAATATCAGCCCTAACCATTCCAGATCATCATCTGTTATGTGATATATAAGTGGTTAGGTTAGAAACCGTACCTAGGTCTTGCGTTCAAGCTTTGGCAGTGCCATCAGTCTGGCATAACTGGGTGAGAAAGCCAAATAGGGAGTCATCTCATTGGTGCTGCATTGCTTGCACAAGCTGTGAAACAAATGAAAGGCGCATTAAAGCTCTCTGTATAAATTAAGCACTGGCAGGTGTAAAGATGCAGCCTGTGACTACAGTGTTGGAGGAGTCATGTGGTAACCTATAGCCCTTCTTGGTCAGCGAGGGTGTACTGCAAACAGAAGAGGTCGTATATCCAATCTGAGGATTGGTGGGACTGGAAACAACCAAGGTTGCATGTTGAATGGTAAAAAGAAAAAAAGTGGAACCTCAGCTCATGCACAGAGCTCGTAGTGCACAGTGTGAAGCTGTAGTTTTGAATTCCAGTCTATCGTTGTCTTTAATATGATTGTAGCCAAGCATAACATTCATTTCATTTCTTCACTTTAAAAAAAAAAAGCTATTTAATCACTTCTATCAGACAGTTACCCAACCTGAGCCTCCTCTTGGAGCTGGCCAATAGAGAGTGGCCCCCACTGATGTGTGTGTTATTGTAGAGAGATGGAAACCATGACTTGACCTCTTGCTTGTTTATATTCTGTGTATAAATACGATTAACAAGTGTAATCTCATATTTGTGTGTCATAATCCCAGAAGGAGGTTTGATGGCCAGCAAGCTCACTCTGGTAGGTCCATAGTCTAAACAAATGTCCAAATGCTGAAACATCATCTTATGCACCAGATTTAATTTGTCATTATATAAAGATAGTTATTGTTCTACTCTGTTTTTGTAGGTGGATCTTGCAAGTTCAAGCAAAGTAAGTCTGAATACGCACTCACATTTACACCAATGCTTCAGTTTTCTTTTTCAATCGTCGTCAAGGCACTGGTGGGACTGGTTCCCAGTTTACGGTTACATCTCTAATGCAATGCCAGCATTGTCGAGCAACTAAGCCTGGGCAAGGACATTGTATGATCACAGACAAACGATACACAATTGTCTCAACAGCAACTATTCTACATGTCTTATCCTCACCTTTACTGGTTAATAGCTGATTGATGATGCTTCTTTAAATCGTTAATGCATGTTGCCTAACCAGTTTGTGTGTTAGAAGTCGGCATATCAAAGCCCTGCTGTTCTGGATATGATGAGGACTCTCCACATGGCTTCAGAAAACCCACAGGAGGCCAAAAGTCTTAAACGATCCCTTACAATCTTCAGAAATGTGAGTATTTCTGTACAGCACTACCGGAACAGTCCTGTAGCTTCTCTGTTTCAGCGTTACGGACTGGAAAATGCATGCCATTGACATGTCTTGTGTCTGTCTTTGTTCTTAGACTTGTTTTAATCTATTCCTGACCTAGTACTTCATCATTTCCATGTAATCGGTAAAACATATTCCTGTTATCGCTGGAGGATATTGGAATTGGCCCCTGCTGCCATAGTTACAGTGAGATAACGGGAGGCCCTTTAATGATTTGAAGAATAGTTTTGCACAGTTCCAGAAAAAACAAAGAGCTTGGGCTTCTAGTTCTAGTTCATGTCCCCATTGGTTTAAAAGCCTGACTGGCTGATAAGATGTTAGCATAAAGCAGGCTTCATCAGAAAAGGACGATCTGAGTCTTAAAGATGTATTTTATCATCATCAAACATTTAGTTTTGTGATGCATTATGTGCAACCAATCAGCAACAAACAGTCCTGCTAGTACTAACCAGGTCTTAATAGCTCCAGCTGATGCCACTCTTTAACAGTTACCAAAACATAATAGGTAGTGCAGTTCCAAATTCCAGGTTTTATTACCCTGTGCAACTCCGAGCAATTTACCTAGTGGTATGTCCAAACATTCCAATTGCTTGTCAGGCTTCTAAACAGACAGGATTGATTGTGTCTGGCCGAACAGCCTAGATATTGAGGGGTGCACTTGTCAGTGTGCACTCAGTGCTGGTCCCAAGCCAGGAGAGTTGCATCAAGAAGGGCATCCGGTGTACAGGGATGGAGACCAGAATGATCTGCTGTGGCTATGAAAAATAACAGAAATCTCAGTAAAAATTGTGATTACTTTTTAATTCGATGTTCTTGCCAATGGGTTAAAATTATCTCTAATTGCAGGTGATATTTTCTCTTAGTACCCCCGGCTGTCAGCACGTTCCTTACAGAGAATCCAAACTGACTCGTGTCCTGAGAGACTGGTAAGAGTCTTCCATTCTTCTCTTCTCTCTGTGCTGCTTGTTGTGTCGTATGAAGCTGTGTGTTAGATGTGTTGGTGTTCGGTGCAGCCTCGGCGGAAACTGTCGGACGTGTCTGCTGGCAACCACACCAGCCCAGTCGTGCTCGGTCGCCGAAACTATGAGCTGCCTGCAGTTTGCTTCTCAGGCTATGAACGTACCATCCAGGCCGATTCACACCTCGCAGATCCACTACACACCTGCACAGGTACACACACAGTAGCGGCTGTGTTAATGAGTGCAGAAAGTGAATTACAGTAATGAAAAGCTGTCGTCCGTTTAGGTGCAGAACATGTGGACAGCAGAAAAGAACTCCCATCTTCAGACCAGAACACAGATCCTTCCACCAGTCAGTGCTGACAGGAGAGTAAGTGTTTTGAAGATTGATTCCAGAGTCACAGCGCTGATGTCTGTGCTTTTTACATCAAAGCATTCAAAAATACCTTAAACGTAACCATATTTACTCAAGAAGATAGACATTTAAAGATCAGCTGATTATAACTGTCTAGGCCTTACTATCAAACATTATTCCAACAGATCTATGAACTATCCCGGTGCTTTTTAGCACATGTCAGCTAGACACCAACATTTCTCTTGGTTAACATTTCTCCTTCATGTAACCCTGATCGTTTTTCAGGTTTTTTCCTTGGAACCAATTGAATGAGCGGTCACTGAGCCTTTGGAAAACGTTCATCTGGCTATTCCACTCTTTCAATTGTTCTTCTGTGGTTCGGTGGACCTGTAGAGCTTTATAGAAGCTATAGTATAAAAACTGTTGACAACAATCCTTCTTAGAAGCTTTAAACTTCTACTCGGGTTTCATCTTGAATCTCAGCAGTTAACTTGTTTGTGCTTGACTTTCTGTCTCCGTCTCATCCAGTCTCAGACCAGCTTGCCCCCTATAGTGACCAGTCCAGCAGCTCTCGCTCAGCCCAAACACAAGCGCAGCCTGGAGGGTTCGGAGAGCCGCCCCTTTCTGCCTCACCTGGAGAGACTCAAGGCAGCGAGGTCACGGATCACAGAGGAGAAAAGCGGAGCCGTGGACGGTAATAAGGAATGCTAATTGTATAAACACTTAACACTGTATTGAGGTGTTTAACATGTTCTTTATTGCCTGCATTGGTTTGCTTCTTGTACTTTGGTTTCGTCCCAAGAACGTGCTCCAAATTATCCCTAGGTGTGGGATAAATGGGGATAAATGTGTGAGTGTTTTGTACTTGGTGCTTTATGGTGGTATCAGACCCACTGCAACACTGAGCAGGATTAAGGCTGATAATAAATGATATATGTAAACAATTTATTATACATTCTAATAATTCTATATGTATTTTAGTATTGTTTTTAGACACATCCTTAGTGCAACCTTAATGCCAGATAAAAGTCTGGATAAATAGGAGGGTTGTGTCAGGAAAGGTATCCAGCATAAAAAAAACAAAACTCTGCTGAATTAAATCCACTCCAGGAGGAGTCGAAAGGATTCGTTTATTCATATACATATCTACTGTACATATGAGTACTTTAGCCCTCCACACTGAATCAGAGGAAACCTCCACGGCATGTCTTTTAAGATGTATTTCTTATTTTGTCTAAATATTTTTAATACTGGGTGTTTCTTGCAGCGCGTGTTGTAAAAGGTACCCTTCCTGTGTCCCGATGCCTTTCCGGGTCTGTATTTCCCGAGGCCTTAGACCGTCTCTCCGCTGACCAGATCTCCTCGTCCTCACCCCTGGCCTCTGAGTGCCCCACCTGCAAACAGGAACGAAAGATCCGAGCCGAGTATGACAAATTTATCATTCAGGTGAAGAAAGACAGAGACAATCTGAGTCAGAGAGTCACGGAACTGGAAAAAGAGCTGAAGAACAGAGGAGCAGAGCAGAGTGACGACGAAAAAGCCACCGGAAGCAAAGCAGTTCAGACCGAAAGAGAAGACGATAACAGAAGCGAAAAGACTGGAGGGGATGAAACAGGCAGAGCAGAGAAACAGTGGAGCGTTGGAGAGAATGATGACTATGCAGGAATGGAATCCACCAGCACCTCACGTGCAGCAACACAGGAGGCTAAACCCACAGAGGTAAACAGCCAAGAATTCATCCAACAAAATGAACTCATGTTTTCCCGTATCTGCTCATTTTTTCAATGCATTTGTCTTCATTAGTTCCATGTCCCTTGTGTCGTGCACCACCCAGAAACATTTAACACAAGGAAAGGCAACCAAGGGGACACAACCTAACACACTTACATACTCACACCTAGAGGCTATTTAGAGTAGCCGAATCACCCTATGCAAGGTTTTTGGAAGGTGGGAGGAAACCCAGGTACCTAGGATCCATGTTGCTGTGTGGCACCCATTCTACAAGCTGCACCGCTGTGTCATCTTCATTTCTTTTTATTAAAACAGTCAAGCATGCCTACTGTGCCTACCACGCTCTGTGGCAAGTTTAAGAATGCTGAGTAAGCCTAGTTAATTTAAAATCAAGATAGAATTTGAAACACACACACACACACACACACACACACAAATCTACAAAGGTGTAGATCGAACCCCTACAGGCTTTTGGCCACTGTTGTGGCTGGTTGAAGCCCATCTGACCAAAAGGTTTAGATTTTTCATATCTGTCATATTTCCAAACACGATATAGAGCCGTTTTATCTCGATTGCCAGTCAGTGATCTGTCTCCCACCTTCTGTGTATGTTTGTGTCTGAAGGAGGAGATCGAGCCTTTGAGAGATGTGTTAAATGTGTGTGGAGCAGTGGCGGCTTTCAAAGAGGGGAAGCTCATTGTCGGCTTACATCATAAAATTTGTCCATTTATTTATACATAAACTCTGCCCTCCGTTCCTTTTCAAGAAAATGGCCTGAAATGGGTTGCAGCAGTTTGTCTTTCGACTTCAATCGCAAAATCCGCGATGGGACTGAAGCTCCCAGTGATTAAGTGATGGTGTAGAGATCAAAATAGCTGTCAATCAAAACGGGATTCAGCCTTTCGACTGATCCTCCAATCATCTTGCAGAAGCTCAGCGTCCAGACCCGGGGCAGGACAAAATCGTGGCATTTATCCAATGACCGGCGAGTTTCAAAGCAATGAAAAAAACCCGTTCCATGCAGCCCTGTGTAAGTAAATAGACACTCAGCTTCTACGGGTAAATGCATTGACGCTGCGGGAATGTATGAGAAGTTCGAGTCAGTCGATATGTGATAAGTAGCTGATTCTGAACGAACTCATCTTCCAGATGAACGTGTTCTTACGCATTTATAGTCAATGAAATGTTAACACAACTGTACATATTTGACCATTTAATTTTTGACATTTTAGGGGAAGCCGAGCTTCCCTTGCAGTCTTAGAGAAATCGCCACTGGTGTGAAGAGCTTGAGAGTGAGCACCTCACCCAAAATGCCCCAGATTTCAAAACTCAGTCAGAAAGCCTTCACACACAAATGGTACACATACTCACACCGGCGCTTTAGGATACTTCTCACACTACGTATATACACACTGGATTACAGTGTACAGTCACATGATGTACTTTTTACTGACTGATCTAAGTTGAAGTTGAATAACACTGCTGTTTTAGGAGAGTCTCCTGTCAGAGCTGCACAGTATTAGAGAAGAGTATGAAGGACTGAGGAAGAATGCAGCTTTTACCATCACACAGCTGCAGAAAGAAAAGGTTTTATTTAAACTGCTCAATGCTCTATGTATTAACAGACTGATAAACCTGAATAAAAATCATGCTTTTGTGCTAAAAACACGTTAATGTTGTGATTTTACTTTTCTGTGTGGCAGGCTGAGCTCATCTCTCATATAGACAACACCAAACGCTGCTTTGAAAAAGTAAGTGAGCCTCCAGTTTGCATTCATATTTGATTTGTTCTGTAGTTACAGACTAAAATGAATCAAACCGTTTGTGTAATTGGTATTCTAACACAGTTCTACTGTTAATGCACAATTTATAACAATAGGAGATCGTAGGCCTGGGTGGTATGACGGTACATTTGATATACCTTCTTTACCGTATGGGTTTTTTAAATACTGCCATACCGTAGCATAGTTAATACAACAACTGTGGGCTTCAGTAGGCAGCAAATCATATAATATTCCTCTATAGACAGTGGAGAATTAAAACACCGGATTCCAGCTATGTCTCATGGGGCGAAAATACTTCAGGTCAGTCGCTAAACCAATGATATAAGCGAACTGGAAGCGGAGAGATTTAAAGTCGTCCACTTTTCTACAACGGACCAGTGGAGTTTGCAAACGTGGTTTTATTTGTTAAAGGGAGTTAAGGGTAAATGCACAATACTTCAATATTAAATAAACAATAAAAATTGTATTTATTGCTCCTGTTTCACATGCACCGATTCCACCATATATTGTGTCACTTTGTGGGGCCAAGCAAACCTTAGTACTCAAAACCTTCATTATATACATGGGGAAATTAAAACTTTTTATATTCTATGTACAGTAGAATAAGCCACAGACCCCAGTAATACAAAAAGAAAACATACCGTGAATCGGGCAGAATCTTAAAAGTTACCGTGATACAGATACCTCCCAGCCCTGGGACACCAATCGCTGACAGCAAGCTAATCTGATCATTAGTGTGTCTAAAAGAGTCGTGATCCAGTCAAAAAGTAGTGAAACGAGGAAAAGTTCAGTGTCTCAATTTGGCCATGATAATGATTCATTTATTCATTGTCTGTTTAACCATCGCTTTCTCCTGGTACGTGTCGCGGTGGCTCTGTTTCATTGGACGAAACCATATTCTATCTGGAACAAAGGTTTTAGTGATTGAAATCATTTGTTTAGGGTGTTTTTGCCTTGCTTCCAGTGTTTCCCAGTAAAACCGGACTGGCCCTGACCCTGACCAGGCAACATGCCATAATTTGAAATATTTCAGACATAACATAAACTATCCAAACTATTAAATGTTCACGACTAAATTGTATGGTTTGGACAGTGGGACACCTGATATTTTTGTACTTTACTGTAAAATGGATACAAATATGTGTATTTTATCGTAATGCATTACAAATAGGCGAAATTGTGCATCAAAAACCACGTCATGACAATAAACTGCATTGCCACTCCCTCCTGCAGGTATGTGTAGAGAACGCAGCACTAAAGGCGAGACTGGAAGCTCTTCTGAATAAATCCGACTCTAGACCCTGTTCTGCAAACAACGGCAAAACAGAAACACGCTCCTCTCACACACACATGATCACCACCGACACAGAAATGCTTGTGGTATCACACAGGGTTTGTCAGCAGTGCTCCGTCAGCTCTTCAAAAGGTGATAAATGTGCACAAGCTCTGCTGTTATATCTATGTTTTCTTCTTGCTACTGTATAACTCACTCACACCCTAACTTACACCTTTATTCACTTATTCGCTCACCTGCTGCATCGTGGCTTCCTGTTTCTCTTACATTTCAGACAGATCCAACTAGAGTAGCTTGTGTCTCAAAACCACTCACACTTAAACGACAGCTCGTGTATCATAAGAAATAGAACTATTTAAAGTAACTCTTTTTCTCTTAGAGGATAAAGGGGGTGGGTGTTGCTTTAATTCATCAGACTCTCCTGAAACCTCCGAGTCTGGATGTGGTGACGGGCCGCCTGAGCCAGGCTCACGTAGCTGCGGACCAACTCTACACAAACCCAGCCTCTACAAACAACTGTAGGTGTCATACACACACACACACACACACACACACACACACAACTGGGAAAATAATCTGCTATACACTATACGGACAAAAGTATTGGGACACAACTTGTATTTCGGCCACAACAACTGCCAACAAGCATAATAAATACATCAGGTATATAAAGGAAAATTATATGCTTTAACTTTGCAGCTACAGTTTAGGGAAGGCCCTTTCCTGTTTCAGCATGAGTGTGTCCCTGTGCACAAAGCAGTTTTAAATCTAAAGTTTAAATAAACCCTCATGGCCTGGACTGAGCCCTGACCTCAGCCCCACTAAATCTTAAAGAATGGCAGTTGTTCTAGCTACAAAGATCTCATTTTAATACAGTTCTGGCCATATATTGTACACCGACTAGGCATAACATTATGACCACTGAGAGTAATGTGAATAACACTGATTATCTCTTCATGACGGCACCTGTTAGTGTGTGTGTGTGTGGGGGGGGGTATATTAGGCAGCAAGTGAACATTTTATCCTCAAAGTTGATGTTAGAAGCAGGAAAAATGGGCGAGCGTGAGGATCTGAGCGAGTTTTGACGAGGGCCAGATTGTGATGGCTAGACGACTGGGTCAGAGCATCAAACTGCAGCTCTTGTGGGGTGTGTCCCGGTCTGCAGTGGTCAGTATCTATTAAAAGTGGTCCAAAACCGGCGACAGGGTCATGGGCGGCCAAGGCTCATTGATGCACGTGGGGAGCAAGGTCTAGTCCGTGTGGGAGCTACTGTAGCTCGAATTGCTGAAGAAGTTAACGCTGGTTCTGATAGAAAGGTGTCAGAATACACAGAGCATCACAGTTGCAGGGGGACCAACACAGTATTAGGAAGGTGGTCATAATGTTATGCCTGATCGGTGTATATTCTTGTTGTATTAGGATTCAGTCTATTGAAAAACAAATGTTATCTAGTGTGTTGCTTTATTTTATGTGTCACGATAACCAAGATCCATGCTAAGCATCATTCAGAGAAGGACTGGGTTATCTTTCAAACCTCACGTCCCTTAAGATTTTTCTTTTCACACTTAAAAGGACTTTTCTCTTACTTTCACTTTTTATTTGAGCTTTCCCCAAGGTCAAAGTCAAGACTACTTTACAAGTATGCCAAGCATCAAGAGAAACTTTATTGAGCCGTATAGTCTGGAAAGTTCAATAAAACCGCCTGTGTGATATGTATGTTAAAAAAGTGTAATAAAATTGTGTTTGTTTTGGTGACGTGTGTGTGTAGAAGACGGGAGCACAGTTTACTGCTGGATGTGATGCTGGTGCTGTACAAGAGAGAGTGGTTCCTTCAGGACGCCATGCCCTACGTCAGACGCACCCTCAAGAAGTGTGGACTCACTCTGGAGGACACAGATTGATGGAAATCTGAGAATATGGACTTTTGTGTTGGTTTTACTTAACTGTGGTCGTTTGCAGATATGCAGTGTTACCTTACCACTCGGCACTCACATCAGTGGACATTTATCTGGTTTACTTTAAATTATGAATATTTTGTCCCAATATATGCCACTAAAGGCCACGATAACCACACTGGCAAACAGGCAACCAATATTATATGGACACTTGATCATGACCTAGCATGACATCCTATAAGATAAGATAAGATTCCTTTATTGATCTACATGGGGGAAATTTGTTCCAGTACAGTGTAAGTAAAAATCATGCTTTAGAGAATAAAATAAAAATAGGAAAATTATAAAACATATTAGCTATGAGATGCACTTACTATTATACATCAGTATGGTAATTACAACTATATAATAAAACACTATATATTCTATATGGAAATATATACATACGTGTGTATAATGAAATGTAGAATCCAGTGCTGGGAATAAGGGGGGGGGGGGGGGGGGATCTTGAGATATTGTCACTCGTCAGTGTAAGAACAGCCTGTGTATTCTGCTATTGTTATGCAGTCTGATGGCAGTTGGCACAAAATATCCTGTTCCTTTTCATAAAAGTGCTTTAAATTAAAATGCTTTAAATGTAAACCTAGTGTATCAGACCAATATCGAGTGTCTGCAGGTGTCCCAAGTTAAAGTCAGTATCAAACTATATAAATAACACTGTTATAATGGCGTCGTCTACACTAGCTGTTATTTGACGCTACTAAAGATTCATACAATGGATGTGTCACTGTTAGTCCTTGCTGAAAGTGATGTGTATGTACAGTAAATAGAACGCAATTGGGGAAACTTTTGCCTGTTGGGGAAACAGCAATAGAATTCATTTCAGTTGTGGAAGCAAATTCTATGTATTCTTTCTTTATTTTGGCTCGTCTTCCTGTATAAAAGCATGTAAGACCTAGTTAAATACACGAAATTATAACTATTCATGTCTCAATGTTAAGAAAATAGCACTTGCAACGTAAAACTGGTACACGAAAATGAGGTACTAAAGTTGTAATATCTTGTCCGGAGTGTCCACAAGAGGGCACCCAGACACTTTTGTTTTGCATACAGTCTCCATTCTGGCCAACTCAGATTAAGCTACAGCATACGACAATGTTTCTGTAGAGCTACACACATTAGATAATTACATACGTTTTGCTGCATGTGTATCTGGCTGGCTCAGGGTTTGGTCAAATTCAGTCATCAAAATCTGTAATAAAATGTGCTGTAATGCAGAAATTGTCAACTTCAAGGCCCACATCAAGGCCCACTTATTAAGCAATACTTTGGAGATAACAGCAATTGTAATTAGTTTACTTTCTCACCAGAATACACTGTATTTAGATAAATAAACCATTATTTATGTGTGTGTAAAATGTTCAATCACCTGCCCTGCCCTGGCTTCTAATGAGTGTTGATCCTTGGACCACTAGAGTGTGCTCTTTAGCCCAGTGGTCGGGAAAGCCTTCTTTATTTAAAGTTTAGCAGGTCATAATGGTATTATAAGTTAACCAACCTACAAACTGTTTAATGCTCTGCCTCAGCTAAACTGAAAGTGAACTTTTTGTCCCGTAGAGAGTCTTAGCTGACTGCTCTCCAGCTTCAAGGCTTACAAGATCGAATAGGAACCATCTGAGAATGTCCAGCAGTTAAGTCTGAAAGGTTGGAGACGTCCATTGCTTAAGTCAGTCAAGTCAGTAAACTCCACATTACAGCAGGTTCAGTGTTCAAGCCCGAATGTAGTACGAATGTAGTACGTTTTCCCCCACCAAAGTGCTTCTTTGGTCACACTATGGTGCAATTGGTAGTGTAGGAGTCATGGGGCCTTTGTTTAAATTAAATATTCAAAACACTGGATGGTTCGAAATACAATAAACAACACAAGTTCATTTCATAGCTTTGCGATCCCGACATGGTGTAAATTTTAACGTTTTCTAAATGACGTGTAAAGAAAAAGGAACACGAGTGGTTAGACTGTAAATTGTGATTTAAGGAGGCCTTCATACACCAGGGTAGATGGAGATTTGCATAGGCAAAAGAGCCCGAGCATCTGCATACATGTGTACTGTATGCATATAAGTCGAGCATTTACGTAACAGCAGAAAACATTTCCTGAGATTGGAATGATCTGTTACAAAGGTAAAAGTTAGTGCGTCCTGTGTGCCAATTTGGGTCAAATATGTCTTGCATTATTTTGTTAGAATTCCACCACAAGTTTAAGCCGATCGAACCAAATCTCCTCAGGATTAAACTCCAGATTTGGTACTTTGACCTAGTTTTTTGTTCCTAAATGCTTTGTAAAGATTAGCATCGTAGTTCACAAATATTGCGCCACTTATAATGACCACACACATGCATACTAAAAACCTGTGACCGGTAATCATGTGAATTTCAGTTCCCACTATTTCATCACTTCCACTTTTGTTTCCTGTGTTATGCCATCGTAATGGCGATATCCTTGTCTTGTACACACAGGGCTGGTTTGCAGGGCGTACAGTTTAAGCTGATGAAAGTTAACCCAGCTTGGTCTTTCTCTCCGATTGTCTGTGTGGAGTTTGACGTGTTTTGCTTGTGTCTGCGTGGGTTTCGTCATGAATCAAATTTCAAGTCAAGTTTATTTATATAGCGCTTTTTACAATGGACATTGTCTCAAAGCAACTTTACAGAATCCAGGACCAACAGACCAAAAAAAAACGCTATTAAGCAAGCCAAGGGCGACAGTGGCAAGGAAAAACTCCCTTACAGAAAGAAACCTTGAGAGGAACCAGACTCTGCAAGGACCCCTGTCCTTCTTGGGTGGTCTGGAGGATACTTAAAATAAATAAGATTTACACAAATCATACAAACACCAAATTTAATTCAACTGAAAGTTATAACTAGCAAAAAATAATTAGAGTTCTTCATTGTTCAGTCCAGTCTGTGATAAAGTCCGTTGTAAGTTCTGGACATTTATGTTGCGAACACGCCAGGTAAACGTCACATCTAGTAGAAGCAGCATTGTTGGCACGAATGTGTGATGCCCTCTACTGGACTAATGTCCTGTCCTGGGGTGACACTGTCCTGGGTGTATTTGCCTGCTTTGCCCCCAGGATAGGCTTTTAGGATAGGTTCTAAACCCAGCAGTACCTTAAACACCGCTACCCTAAAAAGATTGAAGAGTGGTTTGATGAATACCAGGAAGGACTCAAATTTATTCCATGACCTTCCTAATCAGTAATGTTAATCATCATTAAACATTTATGAAGGTTCTAGGTTAATGTTTAAAGATCTGGAAGATTATCTTCTTGAAGAATGCTCATTTAGAAAAGGTTTCAAGCTTTTCTGAAGACAAATGGTGATTGGACTTTTTATTAGCTCCCAGAAATAACAGATTGTTATGATTTCGGTTTCTGATTCTGGTTCTTGTTCACCTCCTGTATCACTGAGCCTGACCCCATTTGTTCTTAATAAGCAGCTACAATAAATGACCAACGATCAGAAGACCAACTTTAAAAGCTGGTTTCATGCCGTGCCTGGCTCACACTGTGGTTAGATGTTGGTTGAAGTGCTCTCATGCATGAAATGTTTCTCTTCTCAGTGTTGCGTGTCAAGGGCTTCTGGTAAAGCGTCTTCTGATGGGCACAGGCAAAAAAATGAGAAAACCACAAGAGGACTGTGGACTGTTCTAGGACATACTAAAAATGAAAGCATGATAAGATCTACTGTGGCGCACAATATTGTAATAGGATTAAAAACTAATTTAAGTGGCTTCCCTGGAAGCACTGAGTGCAGTGCAGTAACACGCCCCAGGCAGGATGCAAATTCATCACGGGGATCCGGCCACTGATCTGGCCATATACTGTATATATAATCAGCATTTTTGTCATTTTGTGGTATTTATTTGATTATTAGAAGATCAAATCTACTTGATAAGGGTTGTCCAATCGAGTGCTTTAATTTAGTAGCACCAAATACTAAGAACTTTAAAAATTAATGTGCATTTTATGCTGATTACATGATATGTAATGAAAACCACTGTATTACATTTAAGAAATATACCAAATAGAAGCATTTTCACTAGCAGTCTCGGACCTTCTGCCACTGTATGTTTGTCACAGATGATCAGGCCTGGGCGACCCTACCCATGGTCAGGTGATATTTCAACACCATGCTTGAGCCTTTTCTTTGTCCAGGTGATCAGCGACGAACCTTTTCTCTAAAAGTCTCTAATAGACTTTCACAATGAAGGAATAATTTCTGGACAGGGCACCAGCCAACACAGAGTGCTAATCCATTCCCTTCCTCTAGACATGGCCATTTATGTCTGGGTAGATGCCCGGCCGACCGATAGCAGCGGTGGTGGGCTAGCAATTAGATCGCTGCACCACCCGTGCGTGCACAACCAACAGATGTATTTAAAACACTAATACATGTATGTTAATTAATTCATCGATGTGTTTTGCCCCGTAGAGTTCTGGACTTTAGAATTTGCTCTATACTCTGTTCAGAAAGACACACTAGTAGGTGAGGTGCTGTACTGTAGGGACAACAGGTCCAGAATTTGATGTAGACACTCTTCAGAAAGGAAATCAGGCCCTTTTTGATAATAGAAGGCAGATGCTAACATAGACCCTCTTTAGCAGTGAAGGGCAGGTCAAGGTTCTGCTCTAGGCTCATGTGTAGGCTCGTTTCAGTTAAGGACTTCAGATCTATGATAATGTAGGCTATTCTTAGGAAGTGAAAGTAGGTTGAGACTTTATTAAAAGAACTTTAATCGGAGGAGGACAGATAGTTCGAGCTCTGCTGTGGGTTTATCTGTAGACACCTTTCAGTAGTGGACAGCAGGTTCAGAATCTTCTGTAGGGTTTTTTTTGTACTAGGGAAATGCAGGTGAGGTTTACTGGGACTGTAAAAGGTTGGCGTGCGATGGCCACAATGTCCATGCTGTTGCTGAATGCTCCTTTGTAGGCTCTGTGAACTTTGCAGCCAAGACTCTTAGTTTATTAATATAAATATTAAATAGACTAGTACATAATTATCAGCTTTATCTCACTCTCTCTCTTTCTGACAGTACTGGAAGTGAACCGAAAATTGCTGGTTGCCAAATATGTCACAATTGTTCTCTGCGTACCTTAATAAGTTAGCTTTTCCACACACAATAATACGTTTATAGAAACATCTCAGTCCTAGAGTGTATTGGCAGTGTAGTTAAGTAAAGTGATATCGGTCCATACTGCTAAACCAGACGAGAACCATACACACGTCTCTTGGGGAGGGGAAGAGGAAAAGACCTTTGCCTATTATGGTTCGTGTCTAAATTATGATTGCCTTAGAGACGCTGTGTTTAATTTGGGTTGCAGGCTAACTCTCTCTCTCTCTGTTTCTCTCTCTTTCTCTCTATCTATCAGTCCCCTCTTTCCCAGGCATTTCCAGTGTTTACATTTCTAGGAAAGGTCAGTTGCCTTGTCTCCGTCTTCCCATTTGCAGGACTGAGTGTGTTTGTGTATAAAACGAAGCACTGATGAGATTAAAGTGGCGCAGTTAGAGCATGTAAACTGGTAGCTGTTTCCCCCCATTTACTCATTACACACAAGGGCTTTCCACCTACAGCGACTTGATGATTCAACCACTCTCATTTTCACCTTTCAAAAGTAGTAAATCCCCCATCCACAGTTAATCTATTAACAGTGTTTCATGTCAAATGGAAAGAAAAAGACCAACACCATTTAACAACAAGTATTTTCAATTTTTAATACTGTGTTGGTCCCCCTTTTTGCAGCACCATACGCAACAAACTGTGATGCTCTGTGTATTCTGACACCTTTCTATCAGAACCAGCGTTATCTTCTTCAGCTATGTGAGCTACAGTAGCTCGTCTGTTGGATCGGACCACACGGGTCAGCCTTTGCTCCCCACTGTCCTTTCTTGGACCACTTTTGATAGATACTGATCACTGCAGACCGGGACACACCCCACAAGAGCTGCAGATCCTCACGCTTGTCCATTTTTCCTGCTTCTAACATCAACTTTGAGGATAAAATGTTCACTTGGTGTTTAATATATTCCACCCACAAACAGTGTTATTCACTTCACCTGTCAGGGGTCATAATGTTATGCCTTATCGGTGTATATTTACCTTCTTATAAAATTTGTGGATCAACTATAGAAACTGACCTTCTTTAAACCTTGTGAGGTGTGATGATCATGTTAAAATCAACCCAAGTTGTAATGATTCCACTTCAGCAGAGAATATAAATGTGTTCAGTGAGGAGGATCGTAAGAGAGGCAAAAATAAATATTATTTACACACATATATTGTCTAAACACAAACGTGTGCATATTTTTGTTTGTTCTATGCCACTTAAACACTGAACATGCGTTGGGCCCAAAAATATGACAGGTAGTTCAGTGGAAAAGAAACCGATCCCCAGTGTCAGGGGGAGAAAGTCCCCCGTCTTTCCTAAGAAAAGAGAAAAGAATGTTCTGTGATTTACCATAATGCTAACAGAGCTTAGATTGTATCAACAGTACAGTTGTCGACTTGGCCTCTTCCTATCTTACAGAATGTTTAGTTACTTTATCAGCTTAAGTGGAACTTGTTTGGCAAGCGTATGAACATGAGAACTGATCTGTAAACCAAAAAACACTGGTGAAAAGCAGAAGAGGTTCCACATAAAAACCACAATGCCTTCACTGTATTACCCTACATCAGTGTGACTGTGTTTGTCTTTCGATTTTTTTTATTATGAACTACAGGAAATAGGCTGACCCAGGGGTTTATATGTGTGTGTGTATATGTACTGTACATTAAAACCACCACCTTGTTTCTACACTCACTGTCAATTTGATCAGCTCCACTTACCATATAGAAGCACTTTGTAGTTCTACAATTACTGACTGTTGTCCATCTGTTTCTCTGCATGCGTTGTTAGCCCCCTTTCACCCTGTTCTTCAATGATCAGGACCCCCACAGGACCCCCACAGAGCAGGTATTATTTGGGTGGTGGATGATTCTCAGCACTGCAGTGACACTGACATGGTGATGGTGGAGTTTTTAAATACCGTGTCCACTCACTGTCCACTCTATTAGACACTTATTAAGTTGGTCATCTTCTAGACCTTCATCAGTGGTCACAGGACGCTGCCCACGGGGCGCTGTTGGCTGGCTGTTTTTGGTTGGTGGATTATTCTCAGTCCAGCAGTGACAGTGAGGTGTTTAAAAACTCCAGCAGCGCTGCGGTGTCTGATCCACTCATACCAGCACAACACACACTAACACACCACCAGCATGTCCGTATCTCCGTAGACTCGCTGCTGGGTGCTGGTGTAATATTTCAGCACAATGCCGCCTATTCAGCACTGCGTGTCTGGAGCATGGGAGACATTTAATGAGGAGGAAATTAAGAAAAGAGAGACTGGGAGCAGCAACGATGTGTACTGAGAAAGTCCAGACTGAAATCTGAAAGAACACACGGCTACTTTCATGCAGTACAATGTGAGTCATCTGTTTATAAAGAAACTACATAGATGTATTTATGGTAGAGTAATGAGAAAATAAACCAAGCTCTGTATGTAAATGCTTCACACACACACACACACAAAACTTACAGTGCAAACTGCAAATGGTTTAATTCTAAACTAATTCTAATGTTCTCAGGGACACTAAAGCAGGTGCGACATGCTAGATTTCACAACCATAAGGATGCTTAAATAGAAGTCAGCAGTGCAGGAGGATGACCTGAAGACAGGAGGAACAGCAGTTACACAGGGAACAGTATCAGATAGAGCCCAAAGCCCAGAAATTATATGAATATATAAATTAGAACAATGGTCAGATAAAACGAATATAATTGAAATATTTTGCAATTATTTAGTTGATCCTAAGTGCACAAGACTGTTCAAGACACACACACACACACACACACACACACACACACTGTTTTACCCAAAAAGAAAACTAGGGCACAAATATGCGACCTCCAAAGTGACTTTCAATCTCAACAAAAAAGAAGGACAGGGCGCCCAGGTGGCGCAGCGGGATATTCCGCTAGCACACCAGTGCCGAGATTCTGAACTCCTCGGTTGCCACCGGTTGACTGGACGCCATCTAGCGGGCATAATTGGCAGTGCCTGCAGCAGACATGTTTCTGCTAGGGCGGGATGACCGGACTATGTGGGTGGGGTCTTCAAACGCTGTGTAAGGACCCTGATTGGCATATAGAGAGGTACCTGTGCAGAGTGCATAGGTGAAAAAGGGCTGCGTGCGGGCTGGAGGAGGCGTGAGCAGCAATATACCCACCTCGACTGCAATCAGGGATCCACCTGCAGGGGAAGACAACTTGATTACGATAAATTGGAAGAAAATGCATAAATGAAATTGAAAAAAAGAGGGGCAGGGGTAGCTCAGCAGTTAAGGTACAGGTCTAGTAATTAGACGGTTGATGGTTCGAGCCCCACATCTGCCAGCTTGCCATTGTTGGGCCCTTGAGCAAGGTCCCTAACCCGCAGTCTCAATTGTAAGTCGCTTTGGATAAAGCCGAAATGGAAATCCCAAGAACTATTAAACCACAGTACAATATGGAGCTGGGAGCATCATGATATGGGGCTGCCTGTCTGAAAACAATACTAGGACATATTAGAGGAAAATTTCATCTCATCGACCGAGAAACTAAAGCTATATGTTTTGCCAAAACAACAAACCCAAACGTAACCCGAGTAAGACAGAAGGTGAAGGTGCTTGCATGGCCCCGCCAATCTCTTGCCTCCTGATAAAGAAATTTTAAGCCTGTTAAAGAGGCATAGAGGCAAGCTGTGGGTGATATTACAGCATGTTTCCTCTGTCATTATCTCGCATCAATTACCGGTATTTCTCTGTTATTAAGCTGTTTCTCAAAATCACTTAGATGCTTTTATCAGAGGAGTTTCCGGGATGTTTCTCTGCTGATCAGATTTTTTGTGGTTTGTCATCAGGAGGCATGAAGCCAGTTGGCGGCGGCGGTGATTTTCTGGGTGATGTTCTCCTGGGAATCCTTGACGCCTGGTATTTACTTACATTTACATTTGCAGCGTTTATCAGATGCTTTTATACAATTGTGAGCGTATGCAATCTAAGCAATGTAGGGTTAAGGGCATTGCCCAAAAGTGGCAATCCGGCAGATGTAGGGCTTGAACCTGCAACCTTCCGATTACCTTAACCACCGAGCTACAGCTGTATTTCATGGGGATGTTACCTTGACACGCACCACTGCACCACTGTTCTGGGTGATTCATTCACTTTAGACTTAAGTTTCGTTTACATGTAGTGCTTCCTCTTTTCCGTTTCCAGTTAATGCGCCTTGGCCAAGTTTCAACACAGCCAAAAAATGCCGTTAAGGCGCATTTGGACCAAACCCAAACCAATAAATTAGAAATTAAAAGTGCGTGTTTGAAAGGGGTTATGAACTTTTCGTGGTGTAGAAACAGTAAAAGCTTGAGATCAGTGCATTTAAAGCTTTGTGTGAGTGCATGTAAGCCTGCCACAACCACAACCACATGTTTCCAGCTGCATTTGCATTACAATTTCTCTATTTCTACATGTGTGGGCTTATAAACCTGCCCAACTGTATAAAAACAAAATAGTTTTCGGAATAGTCTTTTTAAAAGGGTACAAAGAACTCTTTTACAGAAAACATTCTCAAACGGCCGCTGGGGTGGCGCTTCGGTCTATTATATTAGTCCACCACCTCTGAGATTTGGTTTTTTTTGTTTTTTTTAAAAATAATTTTTCCCACTTTTTCCCCCCAATTTTCTCCCCTAATCTAGTCGTGTCCAATTACCCTGATTGCTCCTCTATACTGATTCGACCCTTCACCGCTGACTGAGGACGCCTCTCGACTGACATGCGCCCCCTCCGGCACGTACAGTCAGTACAGACTGCATTTTTCACCTGCACGAGTCGAGTTCATACACCGACGGGCACTGTGTACGGAGGGCCACACCCCCATCAGCATTATTCCTCAGCCCTGTGCAGGCGCCAGCAGGGGCCGCAGTCGCACCAGTTATGAGGACCTATGATCCGACTCTCTACCCTCTAACCCTGAACAACAGTCAATCGTTGTTCATGCAGCCGCCCAGCCCAGTCGGAAAAGCAGAGCTGAGATTCGATACGATGTATTTGAAACCCCAACTCTGGTGCGCTAGCGTACTTTACCGCTGCACCACCCGGGCGGCTTAGTTTTGTTTTTTTGTTCAACTAGATCAGCTCTCTGACAAGACTAAAACATTTCCAGTGTGTTCCAGTCATTTGAGTGTAGTCATAAGACAAACACACTGCCAAGACTGTTCAAGACACACACACACACACACACACACACAGTAGTCTGTTGTATTCAAAAAGAAAACTGGGGCGCAAATATATGACCTCCAAAGTGACTTTTAATCTCAACAAAACAGATAAAACCTGTCTGCTAAAAAGGCAAGTTAGTTTACAACATAAAACATTTCTAACTTTAAGTTCACAGTAATTTACACTCTTTCGAAATAGGAAATGTTGCCAAATCATCAAAAAGTAAAGGGACGCAGCAGGATATTCCTCTAGCACACCAGCACCGAGTATCTGAACTCCGCGTTTCGAAACTCGGTGTTGCCACCGGTCGGCTGGGTGCCATCTAGCAGGCACAATTGGCAGTGCCTGCAGCAGATACTAATTGGCCACCGTAACTGCAGGGTGGGGGCCGGACTATGTGTGGGTGGGTGAGTGGGTCTTCATACGCTGTTTAAGGACCCTGGTTGGGGGCAGAGACGCCTGTGCAGAATGCAGGGGCGAGAAGATGAGGGCTGTACACGTGTCGGAAGAGGCGTGTACAGAGACGTGCTCTCCTCGGATGCAATCTGGTATCTCTCAGCAGCGGGAGACAAAATCGGGAGGAAAATGGGGAGAAAATGCATGGTCATGCAAGGGACATGGTCAGAGCGCAGGGTCAGCCATTGTACTGAAACAGAGAGGGTTAAGGGCCTTGCTCAAGGACCCAACAGTGGCTGCATGGCAGAGCTGGGATTCATACTCTCAACCGTTCAGTTGACAGCCCAAAGCTCTACCCACTAGGCTAGGATTGTTGGGCTAATGCTGGCAATGTATTATTAATTATTAATGTACTTATTCACCTGTACTTATACAATGACATCCTGTAGCAGCTTAATAGTCAGGATACTGGACTAGTTATTGAAAGATTGCTGGTTTAATCCACACCACTGTCAGTTTATCACTGTTGGACCCTTCAGCAAGGCCCCCAACCCTCAATTGCTTGGATTGTAATCACAGTTGTATGTCTCTTCAGATCAACCCCCCCCCCCCCCCCCCCACACACACACACACATACATTTCTCCTTCATTCCGTCTCTAGCTTGTAGCTCACACTAGAACCAGAAATAAATTAGTTTAACTTGAGGTTTCACCACCTTGTGACTCATTTGTTCTAAAAACACAGATATGAAAAGGCTCATGATGTTACTATTGAATCTTATTTTCTTCTCCTGCTGAATGTAGCTTTCACGTCCTCTTTTGTAAGCAGAAGCATATAGTATAAATATAACATATATTGATCAGCCATAACATTAAAACCACCTCCTTGTTTCTACACTCACTGTCCATTTTATCAGCTCCACTTACCATATAGAAGCACTTTGTAGTTCTACAATTACTGACTGTTGTCCATCTGTTTCTCTGCATGCTTTGTTACCCCCTTTCATGCTGTTCTTCAATGGTCAGGACCACCACAGAGCAGGTATTATTTAGGTGGTGGATCATTCTCAGCACTGCAGTGACACTGACATGGTGGTGGTGTGTTAGTGTGTGTTGTGCTGGTATGAGTGGATCAGACACAGCAGCGCTGCTGGAGTTTTTAAACACCTCACTGTCACTGCTGGACTGGGAATAGTCCACCAACCAAAAATATCCAGCCAACAGCGCCCCGTGGGCAGTGTCCTGTGCCCACTGATGAAGGTCTAGAAGATGACCGACTCAAACAGCAGCAATAGATGAGCGATCGTCTCTGACTTTACAGCTACAAGGTGGACCAACTAGGTAGGAGTGTCTGATAGACCCTTTGGGGGTCCTGAACTTTGAAGAACAGCATGAAAGGGGGCTAACAAAGCATGCAGAGAAACAGATGGACTACAGTCAGTAATTGTAGAACTACAAAGTGCTTCTATATGGTAAGTGGAGCTGATAAAATGGACAGTGAGTGTAGAAACAAGGAGGTGGTTTTAATGTTATGGCTGATCAGTGTAATTTATTATACAGTGGTGCAAAACGTGTCACAGCTTGCGTTTAGATCACTAAAAGGATATCACAGAAACAACAATGACACATTTTGTAAAATTAGGTGGGTTTTAAGGCATGAGTTGTCTGTTTTAGGTCTTGTCATGGGACTGTCTGTTAAGACCGGGTTGCCTTACTATAACGGCTCTCGTTGTGGTTGAGTGAAATCCTAAAGCCTTTGAAATAGATTTTTGAGTATTTAAATTTTCCTAAAGTGTCATTTGATGTTCTTTTGAAATAAGGTGTGCAATTTGGGCCACTGTATCAGTTTTGATTTAGAGAATTAATCTGTAAATATTGAGGTGAAATGGTGTGATATGACGTCCGTCCACAGCTTGCCAGTTTAGAGAAGTTGAGAGACAAACGTAAGCGTCTTAGCTCAGACGACGGCAACCTGCATGTTCTTCATGAATCATTCTTAGCTTTTCCTGGAACTGTCTGGGTCTGGGCTGCTCAGCTAATCTTGATAAAACATTTACCCAACGTGAGAATATTCCAGCTGTTTCAGAACCAAACCAAAATTAAAATCTTGCTTTTTGTGTGATTGCGCTGCTGTTTTATTAACTTACTTTGTAGTGTTTTCACCTTAATCAGATTGAAACTGTACTTTCAGTGGTGGACACTTTTCTTATGCAGTTCTGAAAGGTTGTTTTCTGGGAAGAGCGCAGCCTTACGGGTTCGACTTTGTGGTTCATCGCACATTTCTAATTACCTGCATCAGACGCCTTTCCCTGAACTAAGAAATGTGGTCGCTCTAAATATGCCGGTGGTTTCCGCACACTAACCACGTTCTCAAGGACCTAATTAGTAAAAGAATTATTATGAGGCTTTTGTATTTCATATATACAACAGAAATTAACATAGAATTGTAAGTAAGAAACATGTGTGCATGTACACATAACATCAGCCATAACATTAAAACCACCTCCTTGTTTCTACACTCACTGTCCATTTTATCAGCTCCACTTACCATATAGAAGCACTTTGTAGTTCTACAATTACTGACTGTAGTCCATCTGTTTCTCTGCATGCTTTGTTACCCCCTTTCATGCTGTTCTTCAATGGTCAGGACCACCACAGAGCAGGTATTATTTAGGCGGTGGATCATTCTCAGCACTGCAGTGACACTGACATGGTGATGGTGGAGTGTTTAAATACCGTGTCCACTCACTGTCCACTCTATTAGACACTCCTACCTAGTTGGTCCACCTTGTAGATGTAAAGTCAGAGACGATCGCTCATCTATTGCTGCTGTTTGTGTCGATCATCTTCTAGACCTTCATCAGTGGTCACAGGACGCTGCCCACGGGGAGATGTTGGCTGGATATTTTTGGTTGGTGGGCTATTCTCAGTCCAGCAGTGACAGTGAGGTGTTTAAAAACTCCAGCAGCACTGCAGTGTCTAATATCTGGTAACCTCACCTAAAGCATAGCTCCGAAGATGCACTTATTCTGTTGGACATCAGCTTGAGTTCTATCTACTAGAATCGTTTACATCCTCTCCTCATTCAAACCCTTCCTGACCATGAGCTTGTTGGACGTACTATTTCAATTCCATGGCCATTATTATGAGGTCGCCCCCACCGTTGCAGCTACAACAGTCTCCACTCTTCTGGAAAGGCCTTCTACTAAATTTTAAAGTGTGTCTGTATGATTTGGTGTGTATTCTGTTTAAAAACATTTAAAAGGACAGATGGATGCAGAGGAATTGCTTGCAATCTGTCGTACAGTTAATCCCAAAAGTGGGATTTTCAGTGGGGTTGAGGTCGGGTCTTTGTGCAGACCACTGAAGTCCAAGTCCCACCAGCAACCAAAGGTGCCAACCTGTGTTTTTATAGATCTCATTATGTGCACAGGGAGACAGACATGTTTAAACACCAAAGGGCATTCCCCAAACTGTTGCCACAAAACACTTATTTATAGAATTGTATAAGTTTATGCAACTGTTATATTTTTCTGTATTTTTGTATTGAAACCACCTCTGTAAACAGTGGCCCTCATGCTTTATTCAACCTCATTCAACTCGCCCGTGTACTATTGCAGCCTGGACGTGTTAAACCGGGCGTGAGTAAACAAGAACGCATTAAAATCCGCCCCTACTGCTTCCTTCCAATAATCATCACTCCAGCATGGCCCACGGTACATTAGGCAAACACAGAAACCTCATTCAATCAACCTCTTCATCTAATCACATCTACCTCCCTCACAAACAACAACGCCTAATTAATCCAGTCACACTAATGAGCCTCTCATCAAGCCTCCATCTGCTGTGGTTTCTTCTGTTACTCGCTAATGATCCACACTTTCCTATTTACATTCAGTCCAACACAAACTGATCCAATTCTGCAAACCGGCTGCTAATTACTGTAGACCGTGTGTATACACCCCCGGCGTGAGCGCAACCAGTTCATCAGGGTTTCTTCTGATTCTTAGAGCCTTGGATGAGGTTTTGAGTGAATTTTTTTAATTTACATTTACATTTTCATTTTCATTTACATTTTCAGCATTTAGCAGACGCCTTTATCCAAAGCGACTTACAGTACAGTAGCAATTGAGGGTTAAGGGCCTTGCTCAAGGGCCCAACAGCAGCAACCTGTCAGTGGTGGGGCTTGAACCAGCGACCCTCTGGTCACTGGTCCAGTACCTTAACCTTGTCCGTATATACACTACAAATGTCCGTATATACACTATATCAAGGATTTTTTTTTTAAGTGACACATATTTTGCACAAACGATGCATCAATACCTAACACAAAACAAAATATACTTAATTAATAAAAATGGTGGCAATCTGATCCCACTGTGGTTCACGAAATGTAACGTGAAGCCTCCACAGGGGGGCGTTTGTTTACAAGTTCATTTGAGTTTATGTGCCTGTTAAAATTAGGTAATGTAATTATTATTATTTTTCTCTGCGAACTCTATTTTTTGGCTCGAGACCCACCCAAGACTCGCGACCCAAGGCTTGAAAAACCCTGCACTATATGACCAAAAGTATCCGGACACTTTACAATGAGCATGTTGGACACCCAATTTAAAAACATGAGCTTTAATATGATGGTACGACAACCTTCTTTTTTAAGGCTTTCCACAAGATTTTGGAGTGTGTCTGTGGGAATTTATGCCTATTCAGTCAAAAAAGCACTTGTGAGGTCTGACACTTATGTTGAACAAAACGTACCGAACCACGTCTTTATTGATTGAGCTTGCTTTGAGAAAGCTTGCTTTAGGGAGGAAGGAAAGGCATATAATTTATTTTACATAATTGATTAATACGTCCGATGGGGGTGTCCCAATACTTCTGTAAATGTATATATGGCACAAAAAGGTGTTCCATCTGCCCTACATTATATTATTATTTTGTATTTGTATTAAACAGGACATGAATGCGCTGGTTCTTGAGAGTTAAGTCTTTATGCATAAGCACAACACAGTGACATCATTGGTCCAGGTATCTTTTTTCTTGGAAATTGTTTTGAGAGAAAATAAAGGTATCAGAATGTCATGGAACAGCCCTTTACCAAAGGTGACTTTACCTTGTATATGTTCAAAACGTCTACAGGAAGACTTGGGTTCAATCCGGGAGGTTGATCTGGAATAAAGATATCGAAGTACAGTATTTGTGATCGTACAGACAGACAGAAAATACAATCTGCATGTGGTGTCCCTAAATGACAAGTACATTTCTGTTTGGATTGTATATCTCCCATGGGGAGGAGGCCAATCCTCCATGCCGCTCACATTTCCCAAGCCTGTGATAATAGTGGGTGTGGCAGGCTGGCATCCGTTACGGATTTTTATCATGATGCACTCTGACAAGCTTAATTAAAGCTCTGTGTTATATCGGTTTTCTATTGATACGGTGGAGAAAGGCTCATTCTTTAGATTTGTTAGGAATAAGGAAGATCAGAAGACACGACCGTAAGATGAAACCGAAACAAGAAAACAAAGGGTGGAGGGTGTCAGGTTGGGTTGTTTGTACCTGACACACCTGACATAACATGTGAATGTGTGAGAGAGAGAGAACTAGTCTCATTCATGTGATTTAATCAATGATTACACTTCATTTGTTAACTGTTTCATGAAATTTGGTTTTTGAGTCAAATTCATCATCACAGTCTTTTTTTTTTACCCAAAGCAGGAAACAACTGCACTTCCGACTGAAGAAAAGTGGGGGTTACCCACAGTGTCCTTCAGAGGTTAACTGACAGGGCCGGTTTTCCCAGAGGTCCAGGTGCAGTAGCTGACAGACGAACCAGCAGAAATTTCACTTTTATGTGTTGATGAGTAAGTCTGGGGAATGCAGACTATTTCAACTGCTCTGTTAGTTTATTACTGTAGATGTTATACTCCAATTAAGAACCCTGTATGGTTGTCACCAAGGCTTACACTGAGTTACTGAGTTATCTGAATTGCTTAATAAAGTCCTCGATTTGTCAGAGGGTTTATGATCGTAATTTGTTCTAGATTTGCATTCTGTGTCAAACTAGTTTTGATTGTAACACAACCCAGACAAGACACCAACGTCGTCGAACGTTGGGCATCGGCCGCCCTCCTTCCCCCAAGACATAGGCAAATATGTCTGTTGTCTGTTTATCAGGGTTTTCTTTAGATTCTTAGAGCCTTGGATGAAGTGACTTCATGAAATGACCCTATATAAACTATATCTGGGTTTCTTAAACTTTTACTTAATTGAAAAATGGCAATCTGGTCCCACTGTGGTTTACAAGATTTAACGTAAAGCCTCCACCATGGGTGTTTGTGTACAAGTTCACTTAGTGTTTATGTGCCTGTTAAAATTCGTTTATTATTATTATTTTTCACTGCAATCTATTGTTTTGGCTCAAGACCCACCCAAGGCTTGCGACCCTGGCTTCGAAAAATTGTGCACGATATGACCAAAAGTATCCGGACACTTTACCACAACCTTCTTCTTTAAGGCAACGACAGGTTTTGGGAAGGCTTTCCACAAGTTTTTTGGGGTGTGCCTGTGGGAATTTATGCCTAGGCAAATATGTCTGTGTGTAGACGCCCAACCTGACCAGCTGATAGCACTGCTGAGGATTTGAACCCTGGATCTCACTAGTGTTATTTATCACTGTGACACTAGAACGCTAAAAGAACTGTGACCAAGTAGTATAAATATATATATATATATATATATATATATATATATATATATATTAATAAATATTGTATAATATATAGAGGCGACAGTGCTACCCACCGAGCCACCGTGCCGCCCTGACTTACAGTACTGTGACAAAATATATTGTCTAAGCAATTGAAGATTAAGGACCTTGTAACTAGTACCTTAACCACTAGGATACAACTGGCTCAAATCAAAAAGCTAACCTTTGCAACAGCAGATTTTAATGCTTTCTTTTATTACAGTAATAAATAAGTAAAACTTGATGCCGCAGTTTGGTTTCGTTTTTGGATTTAAATCCAAATTAAGCTTATTTAAAATAAGGCCGTTGTAGCCTAGTGGTTAAGGTACTGAAGTAGTAATCAGAAGGTTGCTGGTTCAAGCCCCACCACTGCCAGGTTGAGCAAGGCCCTTAACCCTCAAGATTTAAGATTTAAAGTAGCTTTATTGGCATGACTGTAGGAAACAATATTGCCAGAGCATTACAATAATCTTGCCCCCCCATATCTGTCAAATCTTCTCAATATCGCATCTTCCTCCCGCTCGCTCAGATCCTCCTCTTCCACTCATCTCTCTTTGCCTTCTGCTCGTCTGAGTACCATGAGGAGCAGAGCTTTCAGCCGCTCTGCTCCCAAACTCTGGAACTCCCTCCCACCCGACATCCGTAATATAGATTCTCTTCCTCTTTTTAAATCTAGACTCAAAACCCACCTGTTCAAAATAGCCTATTCTCTGTAATTTCCACTTTATTGTCTCTTGTATGTTTTGTGTCCTTTTGTATGTTTTGTTTTATTTATATCGTGTAAAGTGTCCTTGAGTGTTCTGAAAGGCGCTTATAAATAAAATTTATTATTATTATTATTATTATTATTAACAATAATAATAAAATTACAAATAATAATAAAACAATAAAAGTGAATAGAGATTAAAAAAAATACTTTGGTAAATTTACAGGCAGATATACAGATGTCCCAGTACTGTAAGTCGCTTTGGATAAATGCCAAATATGTAAATGTAAATATTTGAACTGTTTTTGAAAAAGAACTTGAACTTTATTATTGATCTGATTTATTTAAAATGAAGAATGAAATATACATGACGTTGCGCAATATCACCTCCCACCAAGGTGAGCCGAGGATTGGTTTAGGACAGGAGTCCGTATGCAGGGTGAAATGAATAAGTACGTAGCGCGCCTAGATTGCTTCTTTTTGGGTGAAATGCACGGTACGAGTTTTGGCAACACTTTACCCTGCATAGTATTGTCGCCGCATCTGTAGTGGAGAGAGAGAGAGTCAGTTCAGTTGAGAAAGAGTCAGAGTCGTTCACACGGTTTGTAACGACAACAGGATGTAAGGCGGCACTTCCACCGCGGCGTCTTAAGGTAATTTATTATAAATGTGTTTGTTTTGTTCTGTTTGCTGTATTTACTGTGTTTATTCGTGTGCTAAAGTTGCATTGATTCGCATTGAACAAACAACAAATCTGTTGCGAAGTGAATTCATATCCCGTCTCTCTTTTTTTTAAAATCTTTTTCTCTTCCACCTTGTGAATAATTCGGGTGGTTTAATTCGCAAACAGTGTTTAAAACAGGAATTTAAATCTAAATCTAAATCTATCCAGCCTTTGTAAGCTTTCAGTCGCGACCCTTAAAGTTTTCCGAACTAGCCAGGATTTCATCGGTTGCCAAGGCTTTGGCTGTATCCCAAATACACCCCTTCTCCCTACCTACCTAGCTCACTTTGCTCTCACGTCGCCTTAGAACGAAGTGCACTCCGGCTTCAAAAGTGAGTCGTTTGGGTTTCGGCCTCGGTTGATTCGCTGACCTTTAGGCGCGGTTAGGGTTCGTAAATGTGGGAATCGACTCGGCGTCTCTGTCCAGGTGTTGCGAATCGACTCGAATGATTCCCGAGACTCGGTTCATTTACAATCTTCCGCCGTGAAACATAAAGAATGGCTTCACGTTTCATCAAACCTGTAATTACAGGACCGACTCTTGGAGATCATCCCTCAGTCCTGGATGAGCTCGTATTACCCTGGTTAGGAGGCAGGAAACCACGATTTATTTGAGCCTTTGTCTCATCATTATTCACTCACAAGCTGTTAATGTAAACATTTATATCACATCACATGTCATGCCAGTTTTCTTGACTTCAGACTGAACATGTGCTTCTGGGTGAAGTTTTTCCCCCATCATATAGATTAATGTAGTGGCTTTAACCATCAGGAGGGTTTCTGTTCAGTTCTCTTTTGCTGTTCCTCAATTGAGGGGGTGACACGGTGGCTCACAGCAAGAAGAACCTAGGTTCGATCCCCAGGTGGAGCGATCCAGGTCCTTTCTGTGTTTCCACCGGGAGCTCCGGTTTCCTCCCACAGTCCAAAGACGTGCAACTGGAGATACAAAATTGTCTAGCACACCAGCACAGAGTTTCTGAACTCTTCGGTTCGAAACTCGGCGTTGCCACCGGTCGGCTGGGCGCCATCTGGCCGGCATAACTGGCAGTGCCTGCTGCAGCAGATACTAATCGGCCACCGTATCTGCAGGGTGGGGGCCGGATTATGTGTGGGTGGGTGGGTCTTCATACGCTGTGTAAGGACCTGTGCAGAATGCAGGGGCGAGAAGAGGAGCGCTGTGCACGTGTCGGAGGAGGCGTGTACAGCGACGTGCTCTCCTCGGATGCAATCTGGTATCTCTCAGCAGCGGAAGACAAAATTGAGTCGCTAAATCGGGAGGGAAATGGGGAGAAAATCTTGTGTAACGAATAACTGCTGTTTTTGTCATAAATGTAACCAAAGCCGCTCAGGTGGCGCAGCGGTGAAGTACGCTAGCTCACCAGAGTTGGGTTTCTAGATGCATCGTATCGAAACTCAGCTCTACCTTTCCGACTGGGTTGGGCGGCAGTATGAACAACGTTTGGCTGTTGTTCAGGGGCTTAGGGGTAGAGTCGGAGCGTAGGTCCTCATAACCGGTGCGACTGCGGCCCCTGCTGGTTGACTGACGGCGCCTGCACGGGGCTGAGGAATGACATCGAGGGGGGTGTGACCCTCCGTGCGCAGTGTCTCTCGGTGTACGAACTCGGCTCGTGCGGGTGAAAAATGCAGGCTGTGCTGACTGCGTGCCGGAGGGGGCGAAGGGGGCAATGTGTCGAATCAGTATAGAGGACGCGATCAGGGTAATTAGACACGATTAGAATGGGGATAAAAGTTGGGGGGAAAAGTGGGAAAAAATAGATAATAAAAAATAAATAAATAAATGTAACCAATGTGTAAAACATGACGTTAAAATCCTAATGAATAAATAAATAATGTCCTCCGATCATATAGATGAGGCTTTGACAATTCTGTGGCTTTGTTTTACCATCAGGAGAGTTTCTGTTCAGTTCTCTTTTGCTGTTCCTCAATTGAGGCATGATAGGGGTCTGCTGATACACCAGTAAGGTCAGGGTTAGTCTTGTACTCATCTGTACTTTGGATAACATGTTTCTGTTGCTGCTTCATTTCTCTTAAACAGAAATGAAATAAAGCAGATCCGCTCGGACTTGACAGGCTGCACTTGACTGCTTTGTGTCAGTTCACAGCACTGACCTGATCCACTAGATACCACGGTACTCTCGTCATATTGTCCAGCCTTCAAAAGACACAGATACCCAGCTGGCGGTGTCTATTCATGCCGTCTTTAAATACATGTGTGTATTGTAATATTTATCTGTGTTATTTAACACAACACATGGATGCATTCAGGGTTTTGTGAGGCGCAGTCAATGAGGATGATGCTCGGCCAACCAGCGTTGCCGTATTGTGATACGATATCATCACAGGATAGATAAAGACGATGTGATCAGATATCATAAACGTATAGACAGGAGACGAAGCAGAATTCATCCAATCATAAGAATATAATCATCAGCTACTGAAGTACTGAAATATACACCGGTCAGTATTTTAGAGCTCATGCTATTTGGAAAAATAGAAACAGCATGGAAATATCTGCAGAACCAGTCTCGCAAGTTACGCTTCTTTGGGCATGTGATGAGGCGCCCACATGACAACACTGAAGGCAGCGATCTGAGCGGGCTTGAGAAAGGACTCCACGTGGATTTCATTACTGCATCAATCAGACGTATGCAACAGGTGACATGAGACAGGGCGTCAGACAAAGCTGACCCATCTGTGCGGCCAACCATCACAAAGCGATGACGGCATGGTGGCGTGATGTGACCATAAGTGAGTGTATTCTCGTTTTCCGGGTGAAGTAGTAAACAAATCGCAAACAAATTCTTTACGTTCACGTAGTTCTTCTTGTGACCACCGAATTCCGCTTGATGCACCTTCAGTGCCAGATCTTTAAAGGGCGGCACGGTGGCGAAGTGAGTAGCGCTGTCGTCTCACAGCGAGAAGGTCCTGGGTTCGATCCCCAGGTGGGGCGGTCCGGGTCCTTTCTGGGTGGAGTTCGCATGTTCTCTCCGTGTCCGCGTGGGTTTTCCTCCGGGTTTTAACCAAATGGGCACAAATCCCCACACACATACACCGATCAGCCATAACATTAAAACCACCTCCTTGTTTCTACACTCACTGTCCATTTTATCAGCTCCACTTACCATATAGAAGCACTTTGTAGTTCTACAATTACTGACTGTAGTCCATCTGTTTCTCTGCATGCTTTGTTACCCCCTTTCATGCTGTTCTTCAATGGTCAGGACCACCACAGGACCACCACAGAGCAGGTATTATTTAGGTGGTGGATGATTCTCAGCACTGCAGTGACACTGACATGGTGGTGGTGTGTTAGTGTGTGTTGTGGAGTTGTTTAAATACCGTGTCCACTCACTGTCCACTCTATTAGACACTCCTACCTAGTCGGTCCACCTTGTAGATGTAAAGTCAGAGACGATCGCTCATCTATTGCTGCTGTTCGAGTCGGTCATCTTCTAGACCTTCATCAGTGGTCACAGGACGCTGCCCACGGGGCGCTGTCGACTGGATATTTTTGGTTGGTGGACGATTCTCAGTCCAGCAGTGACAGTGAGGTGTCTGATCCACTCATACCAGCACAACACACACTAACACACCACCACCATGTCAGTGTCACTGCAGGTTTCATCCCAAGAGTCGTCGCGATGGGAAGGAAAAAGCGCGTTACAGCCGTGGGTGTGACTCACGATCTCCGTTCAGCATTTACTCCCTCACATTTCAGTCTCCATCTTTCATTAAGCCGTGTGTGTGTGTGTGTGTGTGTGTGTCATTTGGTTAGGGATTCCCACTTCCTTTGTTGTAAGTCGTGTCGGTTGAGCGCGTTTGCATACGTGTCGTTCTGTTCCCTCCCTATCAATGGAACACCTGCCGACTCGGTGCGGCGCACTCGCAGGGGATAACCGAGGCTGTTGGTTCATTACCGGGGGGAAAAGTGAACAGAAAGCCTGGGGAAGCACCTCAGAAAGGTCGAGGTTCTCTTTTACTGCTCGTCTGTAACTTGTTTTTAAGCATTTTGGCCTTGCACTCTCTTTACATATCTACCACAAACTCATGCTCGTTAAACCTGCCATTCAAATCCAAATAAATCAATAAATTACTAAAAAAAACAGCGCAGCAGTAAAAACACACGCTGGAACCAGAGCTGGGACCTCGAATACATCGTATCGAGTCTCAGCTCTGCCTGCCGGCTGAGGCTGAGCGGCCACATGAACAACGATTGGCCTGTCGTTCATATAGGGGCGGGACTAAGCCGGATGGGGGCTCTCTCTCATAACTAATGCAGTTACGACCTCTGCTGGCTGATTGTTGGCGCCGGCACAGAGATGAGAAAAGAGTGCTCTCGGGGTGTGTCTCTCCGTACACAACGCTGAGCTGCACTGCACTCGTTAATGTGCAGGTGATAACATGCATATGGCTGCTGCCCGCATGTCGGAGGGGGCGTGGGTTAGCTTCGTTCTCCTCGATCAGAGCGGGGATCGGCATTGGTGGAAAGGAAGCGTCACGCAATCGGGCAATTGGACGCATTAAAATCAGGAGTAAATGCATAAAGAAAATAATATATATAAAAAAGCAAACAAAACTATTGTATTTATGCATTTTCTCCCAATTTAGCGTGGTCACTTCCGCTGCTGGTGGATCCCTGATTGCAGTCGAGGAGGGTAGAATGCTGCTCACGCCCCCTCCGATCCGCGTGCAGCCCCCAGTGGAACCCTTTCCCACCCATGCACTCCGCACAGGCGCCTCTCTATCTGCCAGTCAGGGTCCTTTCACAGCGTTTTAAGACCCCACCCACATAGTCCGGCCATCCCGCCCTAGCAGACCCCAGATGCCTGATAGATGGCGCCCAGCCGACCGCTTGCAACGCTGAGTTTCGAACCGAGGAGTCCAGAATCTGGATCAAACAATACATATGGGACAGTGGTAGCCTAGTGAGTAGAACTAAAAGGATGAGCGTTTGAAACCCAGCTCTGCCATGCAGCCACTGTTGGGCCCTTGAGCAAGGCCCTTAACCCTCTCCGATCCAGGGGTGGCGTGTAATGCCTGACCCTGCGCTCTGACCCCAGCTTCCAAACAAGCTGGGTTAGGCACAAATAAAGGCGTTCTATTCTATTCTATTCTATTCTACAGTATATGACTGATCCTATAACGAACACACACAGCTCACACACGGACTATGCAGCGTTCGCACACATATTCAGTATTTAATATTTAAAACTGCAATGTAAATGTACTCAAGCAGAGTGTTAAAATTGGATTACCTCTATTGGAGAGATGCCATGCGAAATTTCATTGTACCCGATTTTCATACCGTCATACCGTCTTCAGGAAGTACCGCGGTATACGGTATTACCGCGGCGGGGGGGATGGGGGGGGGGGGGGGGGGGTTGTGTCGCGGACAAACTGTACAGTGTACACACTTGAGTGTAATTACAATACTTCAATGTTTTATTATAAAAAGATTTAACAATCTGAACGTCAAACATTGCTTATCTTATCTGATCTATAATAAATACGCATAAGTATAAATGCACGTGTATCAATTACACTTTAACACAAACATTAACACATAACATTTTGGCATTGTAATCTCTCTCTGCCCACACAAAACAGAATAATAGCAGCTACACACTTCAATATATTTCAAAAGTTAACTGCTTACTTTATAGTTACAGATATTTCTTACAAGTGTATGAACGTGTACGATTAGTTCTGCCTGTAATCCAGAATTAAGTTCTATACCGTAACAAAAAATATGAATGTAAATGTTCATGTTGCGATGACGGTGATGTAAAATAATGTTAAAATAATTCAAAGTCCAAACATTTGAGTGGTTAACGAGAACGCTACTTTAAATGTCACACAAGCTCAGTGCAAAACACGAGCACAGAAACGGTACAAATCCGATCTCTTCCCTACACACTCGCTCCCTACGCCCTATAGTGCACTTAACATTCTTAAAGGGCCAGACTATATATTTTATAATTCACATTACACGACAGGTGAGACGTTCTTTTTTCTTAATATAGCGCTTTTATTTAGGAAAAAATAGTTCTTACATAGGCAGAAAAATCTATGGCAGACAAGAGTCAGAACAGCGGATTGGGCGTAACGTTATTATTACTGTTTGCTCCTTTTTCTCAACACTTGTGCTCGATTTACACTGAAGATATATTTAGTAAATAAGTACATGTCCGCGCACGCACGCGCTCGTGTTCATTTCCGGTTGAACTGATAAAAAATGTTGATTTTGAAAAATTAAAAGACGAGCCGTTTTTCAGTTTCTGCTTGTTAGCTCACAGCTAACGCTAGCCAGTGTGGCTCTTCACTCGTCTCTCTGGGTTATCACCAGTAAGCACCCCACAGCCAATCAGCGAGCTCCAACCGCCTACCCCTCCCACCCCTCCCTCACTGTGGATGCGCGCATGTCCTAAAGTCTCAGTTTTCAAGGTAAACCTGAAGCAGAAATTCGGCGCTTCACATTTAAAAAATACCGTCACCATTTTTGAATACCGCGGTATACGGTAATATCGTCATACCGCCCAACCCTAACCCGTGTGTAGTCACAATAAATATTCTATTCTATTCTATTCTAACATTATGCACGTTATCGATGCTGTTATTCATTTTATTTATCTCTCAAATGTCCGAAACGTTTCCAGGCTGTTTTTAAAAGCACGTGTGACACGTCTGTGATTCCGGAGCCTTCCCTGTATGAAATGTCGTCAGCTGTACGTGTGGCTCCATGTTGCAGATTTATATGCAAATAGATGGTGTGGTTTAGGTGGATTTGCATGAGTGAAAGTCTCAGTGTGAACACACCCCCCGTTCCTAGAAAAACAACAATCTGTGATTTGTTTACACTCTCGAATTTGGGTTTAATTGAAAAGTACAAAGGAAAGACTTTTAAAGTTTTCACTCATTCATTTGATAATATTTGTTTAATAGGAACAAACTGTGACTTTTAAAAAAAGTAGAATAGAGAAAAGAACACCTTTATTATTCATATATACATATACACGTGTACAGTACGATAATATTCTTTCTTCACGTATCCCTACTCGTTTGTAAGCTGGAGTCAGAAAGGGTTAAGGGCCTTGCTCAAAGCCAGTCTGATCAGCCATAACATTAAAACCACCTCCTTGTTTCTACACTCACTGTCCATTTTATCAGCTCCACTTACCATATAGAGGCACTTTGTAGTTCTACAATTACTGACTGTAGTCCAAATGTTTCTCTACATGCCTTGTTACCCCCTTTCATGCTGTTCTTCAATGGTCAGGACCCCCAAAGGACCACCACAGAGCAGGTATTATTTAGGTGGTGGATGATTCTCAGCACTGCAGTGACACTGACATGGTGGTGGTGTGTTAGTGTGTGTTGTGCTGGTATGAGTGGATCAGACACAGCAGCGCTGCTGGAGTTTTTAAACACCGTGTCCACTCACTGTCCACTCTATTAGACACTCCTACCTAGTTGGTCCACCTTGTAGATGTAAAGTCAGAGACGATCGGTCATCTATTGCTGCTGTTCGAGTCGGTCATCTTCTAGACCTTCATCAGTGGTCACAGGACGCTGCCCACGGGGCGTTGTTGGCTGGATATTTTTGGTTGGTGGACGATTCTCAGTCCAGCAGTGACAGTGAGGTGTTTAAAAACTCCAGCAGCGCTGCTGTGTCTGATCCACTCATACCAGCACAACACACACTAACACACCACCACCATGTCAGTGTCACTGCAGTGCTGAGAATCATCCACCACCTAAATAATACCTGCTCTGTGGTGGTCCTGTGGTGGTCCTGACCATTGAAGAACAGGGTGAAAGGGGGTAACAAAGCATGCAGAAAAACAGATGGACTACAGTCAGTAATTGTAGAACTACAAAGTGCTTCTATATGATAAGTGGAGCTGATAAAATGGACAGTGAGTGTAGAAACAAGGAGGTGGTTTTAATGTTATGGCTGATCAGTGAGGACCATCCAAACTGTTATTATTAAATGGTGCAAAAGTCAACAACTGGATTGGTGATCTGCCCTGAACCCTCAACTCTATCAAACACTTTTTAGTCTTTACTGAAAGGACACAAATTCCCATAGACACACTCCAAAGCCTTTGGAAATCGGATGCTGATTGGATGATTAGTGTGCATGTAAAGGCACTGGGGTATATGCTTAGCGATTAAGGTACTGGACTAGTAATCGAAAGGTCGCTGGTTCAAGCCCTTGAGCCTCTATTTCTTAGATAGTATACTGTCACAGTACTGTAAGTCGCTTTGGATTAATGCCAAAAATGTAAATGGACCCCTGGAACTTTGTTAGTTGCCTGATGATGCTTTAATATTGTGACTCTCGTTTCACGCGTTTGACATTTCGGTGTTTTTTAATTAGCGCTGTGATCGTCAGGAGTCTGTGATCGCTAACATGTGAAATTCCATCCGCCAGGACACTGAGGAGGTCTGAGAGCCTCTCGGTTTTCACTGACATGAAAATATTTTCAGTTCATGCATATAGCACACACGCACACACGCACACACACACGCACACACACACACACACACACACACACTCTCCCTATAGAGCCTCTCATGTGCCTGACACATTCTGAAACCACGGCAGAGCTGAAGTGAGTGATATCTATTCCTGTCCGTGTCGTTGCGCTTTACTCTTTATGGCTGTTTAGCCCGTGACTATTTACAGCCTGTTAGACAGCTGACGTGTTCGTGGTCGTGCAATAAAATAAATAACATAAATAAACCGAAGAGTCACAGAATAGTCGAACTGAATCCAGGAACCACTTATTCAGGTCTTTCGTTAGATATCGGGCGTAAAAACAAAGCCCCAGGCCTGAAACACAGAGGTGGTCCCGCCCCAGTTTTAAACGAACTAGCTTGTTATCAAGGGCGGGGTACAGGGACTATGAAACGTCGTAGTTTATTCGCAAAGCCCGTTTCCATCCCCCTTATTCTGCATTTTAACGATGCGATATTCTAACTATTCTAACTCTAGCTTTTCCATCCAGGTTTTTTAATGCGCATTTTCAAAATTCGCAAAAAGTTGGTGAATGGAAAACCCTCTAGTAACTACCTGTCCTGTCATGACAGTAAACGAGGAGAGTAAAACATGATGTTAACATCCTAATAAATAAATAATAAACAAATGACCCCGGGTCAGTTTAGTTAAAGTAAACCCGTGACGTTGTGACCTCAGAGCGTTTCCTCTTCTCGGTCCTGACTGAACCCTCAGCTGTTTGTTGCTTTCTAGCGGCTTAGGCGTGGATGTGATCTCCGAGCACTTGTTCACCCAACACAACACGTCCTCTGGAATTCAGTCCCCAGCTGTGCCACCCTGAATTATTTACAGGCGGATTTTCACCAAGTTCCTGGTCGATGAGACGCTCGGGCTGACCCGTCTGTGTGCTCACATTCATAATGACGCTGCGATCTAGTCTAGCAGGGCCAGATCTGATCTCTTGGAACTTAAGTGTGGGTGAGAAAGACGTCTTACACAGTTTATACTCGACCCTGTAATGGTCTGCTCAGCTTCCTGTCTAAATACTTGGGTAAAAATAAGCTGTATTTAAATAATCTTGTTTGGGACGGATCTACTCCATGGTTGACGTGTGATAGTAAATCACACTGTGGTTTTAATCAGACTGATAATACTAACATGCTATTTAAATATATATATTTCATTATTTTTTCTATTAAATAATAACCCTAGGTGGTAAAACACGCTAGCACACCAGAGCTGGGATTTCGAACACATTGGCTGTTGTTTATAGGGTAGGACAAGCCGGATAGGGACCTCATAACTGAGCGAATTACAACCTCTGCTGGCTGGTTGATTCCGTTTGCACAGGGTCGAGGAATAATGCTGATCAGGGTGTGGCTCTCCGTACACAACGCTGATCCGCATATGAACTCGCCTCGTGCAGGTGAAAAGATGCACACGTGCGACAGTCTCGTTCTCCTCAATCGAGGCGTCGAACAGGCACAATCGGTCGTGCCTGGGGGAGGGAGGGAGGTCGATGAGGTTCCTTATTGTCGCTGCAAATTTGGCCTTTGCCGGTTGGTCCAGGTTCCTGCACGAGTGGTGGATGATTTACAGAGGGCGCAGCGTGACTCTCTACTCTTGGTAGGGGAAAAGAAGCGCCCGGGTGATGTGATTGAAGCAGCAGGGGAATCACAGTCAGGAATTGGAAAGGACTTATTGAGGATCATTTTTTTAGGGAGGGGGTTTAATGTGCCAGCTCACAACTTCTGAGATCCAGGTTTGAATCTCAGCGGTGCCTTCAGCCTGTCTGGCATCTACACAGACATGATCTGGTAGATTTAAGGACCGGGCAGGGCTATTAGGAGGTGCATTTGTCAGTGCGCTCTCAGTGCAGGTCCCAAGCCACATTTCTTACGGGCGCTTAGGTGGTGCAGCGGTATAATGTGCTAGCTCACAACCTCTGAGATCCAGGTTTGAATCTCAGCAGTGCGATCAGCCTGTCTGGCACCAACACGGACATGATCTGGTACGTCTGACGACAGGGCAGCGCTGTCGGGAGGTGCGTTTGTCAGTACCCGGAAAAAATAATTACGGTTGCACCAGGAACGGCATCCTGGGAAAAAAACTGTCCCAAAGCAGGTATACGGATCCTAAACATACACGCCCTGTTTTTACCGGAGTTGGGAAGTATGTTGCCATGGTGATTAAGCTGCTTCAGTGTTGAATCACATTTTATGATACAGTTAAGCCCGACTTAATCCGAGAGCTGTCTTGATAATCCACAAACGGGCGTCGTGGTGCGCGATACAGTGCTCGGGTTTGTAGTTTACAGAGTCCCGACAAAAAATCTGACTGATGATACAAACAACTCATAATCCTGCTGAACTCGTGTGGCTCAGCGGCCTGATAGTGCTTCAAATCCCAGCTGTACTGTCCACCTGGCCGAGTGACTAACGGGCACAACTGGGCTCTAGAGTGCGACCTAATTTCTCAATGGTGCGACTAAAAAAAAATCTGAGGTCACGCCGGTGCGACCAGCCGTTCGAGGGGAAAAAGTGTCCGCGACTCTGACATCTCACACATCAGGTCCATATCGTGGTCTAAACCAGGGGTTTGGACATGCGCCCCGCTCCGTGTGCCGACCGCGGACTTGCACACACACATACACACACACACACACATACACACACCCGCACGCACGCGCCAACTCGCCATCCACCCACCCCACCCCCCCTACGTCACCAATCGCACAAAAAACATTTCGAAAGCTCTCGACAAGCCAAAATATTTTAATTTTTTTTATTTTACCCCTTTTTCTCCCCTTTTTAGCGCATCCAATTGTTCAATTAGCATCGATCGTGCTTCCTCTCTGTCTATGCCGAACCCTGCCCCAATGGAGGTGATTGAAGCTAACCCGTATCCCCTCCGAAACACGAGCAGCAGCCAGATGCATCTTTGCCACCCACACATTGACGAGTTTTGGCGCCACCTAGCGTTGCATGCGGAGAGACACACCCTAAGGGCACCCTCTCTCATCTCTGTGCAAGCGCCTCCAATCAGCCGGTAGAGAACGTAATCGCATTCTGACAGAGAGAGACCCACATCCGGTTCTTTGTCCCACCCCCCATATGAGCAACCGGCCAATCGTTGCTCATATAGCCACTCAGCTTCGAACCGGTAAAGCAAGGCTGGATTCGATACCACGTTCCCAGAATCCAGCCCTGGTTGCAGCGCGTCTCTTTTTACCGCTGCGCCACCTGAGCGGAAGCCAAAATATTTAACGTTGTGCACATTATACACACGATGCAATTTTGATGTTTAAAGATACGTTTTACTTCATGTACGTAATACATCCCGATCCCATCTGAGCCGATTCTATGAACACATGATATAAACTCCTGGTTCACTTTAGTAAATCGTGAGCGGTTCCTGCTTTCGATGTAGATGAGAGCAGAAAACGTCACAGAGCCGAGCAGAGACAAAAGTTCATCGGTTACTAAGTTGGTTAGTTCAGGATCATCTGCTCTGACTGACTAAACTTTTAGCTCCACAGGCAGAACGAGTCTGACCCGGTTACCGCTCTGTGGTAATAGCAGTGTAATTAAGCCTGAGCTTTATGAGGTAAGCGAGTCACACAAAATGTTCCAGTAACTGGTGTTTATTTAAAACCACAACATTCATTATAACAGTAAAAGAGAAAACTGTGAAAAGAAACTTACGATTCGCATCTTATGAATCGACTCATGACTCACTAATAGCGACACTGTGAACAGAGCATCTCCCACACCTTTCTCAAAAACACACACACGTACTATAACAGCACTCATTGTTTAGTCACCGATTTATCTTCACAGTTAGCCGTATTTTTCATCTGGATAACATTAAACGTGCGTTTGTGCGTGGTCAGCAAGACTAATCAAATGTGTCTCCTGTGGATGAAAAATGAATCGCTTTAGTTTTAAAAGTTAAAAAAAAAAATCTCATAATGCCACGGCCGCTGGACAGGCACTCGCGCTCCCCCAGACAGGTATTGGCGCCCCCCCCCCCCCCCCCCCTTTCTTGTTTGTTTGTTTGTTTGTTTGTTTAAGATTTTAACGTCGTTTTTTGCACTTTGGTTACATTCATCACAAGAACAATAGTTATTCATTACACAAGGTTCATCATTTCACACAAGTTTATTTCAAACAGTCACGGACAATTTTGTATCTCCAATTCACCTCACTTGCACGTCTTTGGACTGTGGGAGGAAACTGGAGCATCCGGAGGAAACCCACACAGACACGGGGAGAACATGCAAACTCCACACAGAGAGGACCCGGACCGCCCCGCCTGGGGATCGAACCCAGGACTCTTCTTGCTGTGAGATGACGAATAAAAAATTTTTCTTAAAAAAAACCTGTAAAACTGCGGTGTTAAATGCGATGTGGTTGAAAATTTGGGTGCACCTAACTTTTGTGCTGGTGCACCTAAGAAAAAAAGTTAGGCGCACCAGTGCAACCAGTGCAAAAAGTTAGTCTAGAGCCCTGCACAATCGGCCGTGCCGGAGGGAGGGAGGGAGGTCGATGGGGTTCAACAAACTGTCAACGGACTCTTCGGGATTTGATTTCTCTCCCACAGTCGCCGGTGCAGAACCTCGGAGGTGCTCGGTACAGTGTGTGTGTGTGTGTGTGTGTGTGTGTGTGTGTGATTTGTTCCACATGGTTTCAGACACACCTCAAACGCTCGTGAGTCAGTCTGCACCCACACAGAATGTCACCGTTCCCCCTCGCTGACTCATTACGGGGTGATTACATGTTTCCCGAATGCCCGAGCTTTCTCCCGTCCGTGTGTTCTCATACAGTCCGGGACGGCAGAAATAGGAATGATGGGAACAAGGTCGTAGCGTCCAGTGAAGATATGAAACGCATCGACACGTCTTTGTACTTCAGTTAATGAAGCCAATGTGGCGGCAACGTAGAGCAGGTACCCGGACATCAGCACCAAGCAGAACCATTTCTTTAAAGCTCTAACTAAGCATGCAGACTTACAGTATACAGTCTAAACAATTAATGGTCCAACAGTGGCAACCTGGCAGCGGTGGGGCTTGAACCAGTGAAGTCCAGTACCTTAACCACTAGGCTACGACTGCCTAAAATATTTGCATTTACATTTTCAGCATTTAGCAGACGTGACTCACAGACAGTATATATTATCTAAGCAATTGAGGGTTAAGGGCCTTGCTTAAGGGCCCAATGGTGGCAACTTGTCAGTGGTGGGGCTTGAACCAGCAACCTTTCGATTACAAGTCCAGTACCTTAACCACTAGGCTACAACTGCCTAAAATATTTGCATTTACATATTCGGCATTTAGCAGACACTTTTATCTAAAGCTACTTACAGTAGTGTGACCGTATACAGTCTAAGCAATTGAGGGTTAAGGGCCTTGCTCAAGGGCCCAACAGTGGCAACCTGGCAGCGGTTGCGCTTGAACCAGCGATCCTTCAAAAAAAAAATAAAAAAAAAATAGTACAATATATACAAAATAGTTACAGATATGTACAAATAAAATGCCGTGCAAATAGTAATAACAGTGTGTGTGGTAACAGTGACAGTAACGTATTATGAAGGTAGTAATGACGATAAGACTTTGTTTCTGGGAGGGAGTTCAAGTCGGGGATGACGGTGTTAAATGTGGGGAAGAATTTACACAGGGACACGATGCAAAACATCCACATCATTCTGAAGCTCTGTGACGGATTGGCGTCCTGTGCAGGTCATTCCTGCCTTGTGCTCAGTGTTTCCCGGTGGAACCGGACCCACCACAACCCTGACCGGGATTAAGCAGTTATTGAAAATGGAACGATGTAGTCGTTTCCGATTCCCCGCTACATAACACTGTGTTGGTCCCCCTTTTGCTGCCAAAACAGCCCAGCAACTGTGATGCTCTGTGTAGTCTGACACCTTTCTATCTGTTAACTCCTACAGTTATCTGAGCTACAGGAGCTCGTCTGTCGGATCGGACCACGCGTGCATCAGTGAGCCTCGGCCGCCCCGACGCCGGTTTAACACCGTTCCTGATAGATACCGACCACTGCAGACCGGGACACACCCCACAAGAGCTGCAGTTTTACAGATGTTTGATACTGATAGACACTAATGAGGGTTTATTATTGTGTCTCTTAGGGCTGGGCGATATATCGATATTTATAAAATATCGATATATTTTCATACGCGATATAAGATGAGACAATATCGCATATATCGATATAGATGTTGCGTTCCAGTTAGATCAGACAGTTCGTCTTTCTCTTCTCCCAGTTAGTCTCTGCACATGTTCACCTGCCCCGCCCCTCTCCCTCACTGCCCCGCCCCTCTCCCTCACTGCCCCGCCCCTCTCCCTCACTGAACACAACTCGCCCCTCCCCACCGCTTCACCAGTAAGTCCTGCAGGCAGCGAGAGCATGGAGACGGATAAAGACGTGACAGAAGCTATCGAAGAGGAGCTGCTTACTAAAAAGAAAAATAATGACTCTTTTTGGAATTATTTGGAGATGGTTCGAATTCAAAGTGTCAGATGAGCAGCAGAATAATGTATTCTGTAGAGAACGCCGAAAACAAGTCCAGACAAAAGGTTCCAGCTCCGTGTACCTTCATTCGTTTTCACTTCAGATCCCAAAGTTAAAAAACAAGAAAACGAGTCGTTATTCGTTTCAAAAACCAACACAAGCGCATGCACACGCTGACATGCACGTATTTACTTCACATTAAGTGTAGAGAAAGTAATAATAACGTAACGGTGCGTCTCCTGTTGTTCTGACTCTTGTGTTTGTATATGTGATGTGCATATATTTGCTCTATCTGTAAATACAAACATTATGGGGATTTCTGTACTGGATGTTGTACGTGGTCGTGTTAGTTTATACTGGACGATCGCCCGACGTCCGACACGTCATTTATTTATCTTCTATTATAGTATTTCTTGTTGTCGGGCCAATAAACATGAAGCATGAAGCAGAACGCTGATTAAAATGCATTAAATGTTGTAATAGTTACACAGTAACATGAACGATTAATTCTGCCTGTATTACAGAACTGAGTTCTATACGTTAAAAAAAATTTATGTAAATGTTATGGCGACATATACATAAAATAATGTATAAAGTCCAAACATGTGGGGGTGGGGTGGGGGGGTTAATCTTCCCTACACACTCGCTCCCTGCACCCTATAGTACACTTAACATTCTTAAAGGGCCAGACAATATATTTGTAATTCACATTACACAACAGGAGATGCCTTAGAAAACAACTTTTTTTTTTTCTTAGAATAGCTCTTTTTTTTTTTTTAAGGAAAAATAGTTCTTGTGTGAAGCTTCCCCAGCATGAATATTAATAAAAGTGCCTGTAAAAAAATTGGAACATGTAGCTTTGTCTCAGAAGTGTCTTTTTGTTATTACCTTATGGGATAAAAAAAATATCGAGATATATATCGTATATCGCCATTCAGAAAAAAATATCGAGATATTATTTTTGATCCATATCGCCCAGCCCTAGTGTCTCTGTACTGAATCTGTTTGAATACAGTCAGTGAGATGCAAATCACCACCATGGTTTTAGTGACGTTTTACATTCTGTCTGAACGTCACTGTAGAACACTGAGGTTTTAACGTCCTGGTACTTTGACACAAGTGGAATATTTGTGTAAATTTGTTTTTCCTCTGCTGCAGCTCGTGCAGAACCTGCTGCTGGATTTCTGGGAGGGCTGGAGGCTTGATGTGCACTTGTTCCACTTTTGTAGTTATTTAGATTTAAACTGTGTGTGTGTGCACGTTATTACACTGTGATGTGTAACTTAGTGCTCAGGTTGTTCTGTGTTAAACTCAATTAGAAGGAGCTCACACCTTAAACAATGCAAACACACACACACACACACACACACACACACACACACATTATGTCCAGGTTGGTGCAGACCGGTGTGTAGACTCACCTGCATTTTAAGCTGTGGTTAAATAAAAATGCACAGATTATGTGTGTGTGTGTGTGTGTGTGTGTGTGTGTGTGTGTGTGTGTGTGTGTGTGTGTGTGTGTGTGTGTGTTGTGTGTTTGTGTGTTTGTGTTCATTTGTACATGTTTCTATGTGGTGGACCAAGGTGTGTGTGTGTGTGTTTATGTGTAACTGCCTTTGTGTGTATGTGTGTGTGTGTTCATTTGTACATGTTCTATGTGGTGCACCTGTGTGTGTGTGTGTGTGTGTGTGTGTGCGTGTGCGTGCTAATTTGGGCATGTTTTTATGTGGTGCACCAGGGTGTGTGTGAGTTTATGTGCAACATCCTTTGGGTGTGTGTGTGTGTGTGTGTGTGTACATTTGTACATGTTGTACATGTGGTGCACCAGGGTGTGTGTGTGAGAGTATATATATATATATATGAACAAGGAACCCTTCTGTCCTCCCACTCTCAGACACAGCCAATTTTTACCTGTCTGTCTAGACGTCCAGCCGGTTGATAGCACAACTGTGATACGGATGGTTAAATGAAGGCTATATATATATATATTGTGTGTGTGTGTGTGTGTATAGCCTTCACATATCCATCCATTCAAATGTATATATATATACAGTGGGGGAAATAAGTATTTGATCCCCTGCTGATTTTGTAAGTTTACCCCCTTACAAAGACTTGAACAGTCTATAATTTTTATGGAAGGTTTATTTTAACAGAGAGAGACAGAATATCAACAAAAAATCCAGAAAAAAAAACATGAAATAAAAGTTATAAAAAGAAATGCCCGGTGGGGATGGTGTTCTTGGGGTCATATCCATCATTTCTCTGCTCCCAGCTCCCTTGAGATCATTGACGAGCTCCTCCCGTGTAATTCTGGACTGACCTCACCTTTCTCAGAATCATTCTTACCCCACCAGGTGAGATCTTGCATGGAGCTCCAGAGTGAGGGTGATCGACTGTGATCTTGTATTTCTTCCATTTTCGAATGATCGCACCAACAGTGGTCTCTTTCTCACCAAGCTTCTTGCTGATGGTCTTGTAGCCCATTCCAGCCTTGTGCAGGTCTACAATCTTGTCCCTGACGTCCTTTGATAGCTCTTTGGTCTTGCCCATGGTGGTCGAGAGATTTGAACGGAAGAAACTGATTCTGTGACAGGAGTCTTTTATACAGGGACAGGACTAATTTGTGTGCCTCATGGGCACATAACCGGTCTGTGGGGGTCAGAATTCTTGCTGGTTGGTAGGGGATCAAATACTTATTTCCCTTAATGAAATACAAATTAATTTATAACTTTTATTTCATGTTTTTTTGTTGATATTCTGTCTCTCTCTGTTAAAATAAACCTTCCATAAAAATTATAGACTGTTCAAGTCTTTGTAAGGGGGTAAACTTACAAAATCAGCAGGGGATCAAATACTTATTTCCCCCACTGTATATATATTCAGCACATATTTTCTGGCCTTATTCTTGGCACCAGTTTATTAGGATGTGTGTGCTAGTATTAATAGAGTTATTTTTAGTTATTTAATTATCTTTTTTGTCTGCAGGCTGAACACGTGCTTCCTCACTGTCCTGTTCCAGTTCCCACCACAGAGCTTAAGAATGGGGTAAAGACCAAACACCTCGAGCGCAAACCTGAAGCATCGCCTGCCGTCTCACCTGAACAGGTAACACTCACACGGCACACTGGAGCCTCCGAATAACCGTCCGTACCTCTGCTGTGCTAGACAGACATGGGAAGATTGGCTGTGTCTGAGGGTGGGAGTACAGAAGGGTTCCTTGTTACTGCTAGTCTCAGCATTGTGATTGTCTGAGTGTATCAGGTGCAGCAGTGTTGTTGGGAATTTTAAATCCTTTAAAATTTAAACATACCCAATTTAGTCGTCTCCAATTCCCTCCCAGTTGGCTGAGACTATCACATGCTCCTTCTGACATGTTTGTAGTCACCTGCCTACCCTCGATGGATTCTTAGAGGGAGCTGCATAGCGTTCAGAGAGACACGCTAAGCTCCCCAGGTCAGACAGCAGAGGTCGCTATTGTACTGCCGGAATGGCATTGATTGAATAAAATGTCAATCAAGTCATTTTTATGGTTGTAAAAGTGCCCAATACAGTACAAAGTCTCACACGATAATACAGAATTAATTATTAAATCCCTTAATAATAAAAGACTAAAAACAAACACGCGCTTGTATTTTTGGTTTCCTGCTGACGATACACGTGACAAAGTCTCAGCAGTTCAAATACTTCATTCTTTTTTTTTATACTTTTCTACACGGCACACAGTTTGCTGGTGTTTGTGCTCCGTCCCATTCAGATTTGGTTGAATTAAAAAAAAAAAATCCACGTGCGTGTGGATTAGGACAAGGCCAGGTTCTGTTGGTTGCCCTCGGGTTCAATCAGACAGTAAACGAGGACGCCGTTTGCACCGTACACTCAGGGGAGGCAAAACAAAGACCGGCCGCTCTGTTCTCGTCCTCTGTAAACATCAGCCCGGTTCTCTCAGCATGTCACTGATTCTGAGCCACGAGTTAATATTAACCGAATAATGTACTAATGTGTAACACAGAGTTCTCTCGCAGCACCGCTGATCGACCGTGTGTCCTGACACGAACCTAAAAGAGCTTAAAAGCGTCATTTATTTAAATGTAAACGTATGGAATTATTTAAGTCTCAGACTTTCACCTGAGGGTTTAAAGCAGGACGTTCCTGCTTCTTCTAATAAACACCAACAGAATCCGTTACCAGGCCCGTGTGAACACGATATCTCACACGCCTCTCTTACTGTGCACTCCCAGCATTGTTCTGCTGTTATCACTTAGAGAGTGGATTAAACAGAGTCACTGAGCACATTAATGTCCATACTATAGCAAGCGACTTATAACAAATTATAACTGACACTGCAGAAGAAAAGCATAATAAAGAACCGTAAAGGTTTTAATAACAGAATTAGCACAGCTTGGAATAAAACTAATAACAATCAGGCACTTATCTGACTATTTTATATTAAAGTGAACGAAGGTAAGCAGCCATGGTAGCACTGTGTACACCCTACTGAATTTACAGCTGCTTGCTTATACCTGTCTGTAGTTAATAATAATAATAGATCCCTACACCAGAGAAGCTCACAAGTCACAGAATACGAGTCCGAGTCAAGATAATAAACACAAAACATATATCGGAAATGTAGAGTAGAAATAAACAACAGATAAAACACAACAACAGATTAGCGAGTGTATTTAGCCGTTTTACTTCGTGCCTTTACTTTCCTCCTCATTGTGTAAATGAATGTAATTTCCGTAACAAGAAGGTTCCAGTTAAAAGCTTCAACCTGATACGTTTTGTTTTCATTACAGAATAAAATCGCTCGATAAATCACGGCACAGCAGCCAAAATCCCAAACACAGCAAAAACCATCATAACCGCTTCTTACCTGAGCTTCTGTTCTTCCAGATGCTGTTACATTTATAAGCGTGCGTCCCATTAGGAATAGAATCCGTTATTTTGTAAATGTGCTTATAATTAAAAACCTCCAAACTTTTCCCGGTCGTGAAGTAAAACAGGAAGTCGTTAGAAAGCCGATCGAGCGTTTCATTACCACGTCATCTGTGTGACGCAAACCGAATAAATGCAAATAACAGCATTTCATACTAACAATTACAATCAGAAGCTCTGATTGGTTCAGAAAGCGCTCTTACAACCATTAGCACCGATTCTGTAGGAGCGTTCCATTCACCCCGGTTGTTCCTGTGAAGTGAACCATGTAGAGTGTTGGGCGGCACGACGGCTAAGTGGGTAGCACCGTCGCCTCACAGCAAGAAGGTCCTGGGTTTGATTCCCAGGTGGGGCGGTCCAGGTCCTTTCTGTCCTTTCTCCCCGTGTCTGCGTGGGTTTACTCCGGGAGCTCCGGTTTCCTCCCACAGTCCAAAGACGTGCAAGTGAGGTGAATTAGAGACACTAAATTGTCCATGACTGTGTTCGATATGACCTTGTGAACTGATAAACCTTGTGTGATGAGTAACTACCGTTCCTGTCATGAATGTAACCAAAGTGTAAAACATGACGTTAAAATCCTAATAAACAAACAAACTATGTAGAGTTCCACCATTTTAAGTGAGATTCAGATCCAAAGGTAACAAAATGTTCAAATGAAGTGAACTTCAGAGTGTGTAGGGAGTAGGGAGCGACGCTTCATCACTATGCCGGAAAAAAGTATCTGTTGGAAATGATTGTGGTCTAAATGGGTGTAAAAGGACCTCAGTACTTAAATATGTCCAAAACTAAAATATGTTTTGGAAATTGAGTAGTTTGAGGAATAAAGAGGACGTGACAGCCATGAAATCTGTGATTCCTTTTCTCTGAGGGAACACAGCACGGGGTCACAAGATGGTGTTTCGCTCCGCTGGGCGGTTCAGCCTGTGTTGCTCTAAAGCAACCAGAGACATCGTGGTGCGGATAAATGAAACTGAAGCCGACGGTTGATAGAACGGTGGGAGGGGGACTTCTGGTAAAAGGAAGCTCACACAAAGGGCCGTTTAAAGTCACGTATAGAACAAAGCTGAGGATTTCCCTTTTTGTTGCTTGGTACTGACATTGACGTGACGTTTTCGGCATTTAGCAGTCGCCTTTATCCAAAGCAACTGTACGGTACAGTGACAGTATACAGTGAGCAATTGCGGGTTAAGGACCTTGCTGAAGGGCCCAACAGCGGCAACCTGGCAGTGGTGGGGCTTGAACTAGTGACATTCTGATTACTAGTCCAGTGTTTTAACCACTAGGCTACAACTGCCCTACTTTTTTACATATTCTGCATTTAGCAGATGCCTTTTATCCAAAGCGACTTACAGTACAGTAACAGTCTACAGTCTGAGCAATTGAGGGTTAAGGGTCCAACAGCAACCCGGCAGTGGTGAGGCTTGAACCAGCAACCTTTTGATTACTAGTCCAGAACCTTAACCGCCCCTACTGCAAGTCAATAGCTGATCCGTGCTGCCTGGTACTGCAAGTCCTGATGTGTGTGTGTGTGTGTGTTTGATCTCTCTCTGTCAGGTGGCGAAAGCCGGGACCATGCACGGCCGCCCCAGGAAGTTAAAGGTCTTCATGCTGACCGTGATGACCGTGTTCCTCTTCATCATCGTGGAAATGTCCAGAAACACCGGTCAGGACAAGTTGGGCAGGAACAAAACCCTCATCCCCAACAAGCAGTTCTGGAAGAAGCCCGTGCGCAGCAAAGCCTACTGGAACCTTCAGCAGGAGCAGCTGGACTACCTGAACAACCCCATTCTGAACGGACCCAACGGACCCAACGTCTCGCTGCCGGACTGGCTGAACGACACGATCGGACGGGAATCCTGCGAGCCGGACCTCAGGGTCATGAGGCAGAACAATTTCAACCTGCTCCCGGATCGATTCAAGGACTTCCTGTTGTACATGCAGTGCAGGACGTACCCCATGGTGGTCGACCAGCCCAAGATATGCAAGGAGGATATGTTCCTGCTGCTGGCCGTCAAATCCCTGGCGCCGCATTTCGACCGGCGTCAGGCCATCCGAGAGTCCTGGGGTCGGGCCGGACTCCTGGCGAACAAGACCGTCGTGACCGTGTTCCTCCTGGGCAACACGACCACCATGGACCACTTCCCGGACCTGTCGGAGATGCTGCGCTACGAGAGCTCCATGCACGGCGACATCCTCCAGTGGGACTACCGGGACTCCTTTTTCAACCTGACCATCAAGGAGGTCCTGTTTCTGGACTGGCTGAACGCCAGCTGTCCCGGCGCGAGCTTCATCTTCAAGGGCGACGACGACGTCTTCGTGAACACCCTGCACATCATCGAGTTCCTCAAGAAGCTCACGCCCGTGAAGGCTCGGGACCTGTTCGTGGGCGACGTGATCACGAACGCGGGCCCGCACCGAGACAAGAAGCTGAAGTACTACATCCCGGAGAGCTTCTTCGTCGGGGCGTATCCGCCATACGCCGGCGGCGGGGGGTACCTCTATTCCGGATCGTTGGCCAAGAGGCTGCACGGTGTCGCGAACAAAGTGGCGCTCTACCCCATCGACGACGTGTACACCGGGATGTGCCTGAGGAAGCTGGGGCTCGCCCCGGAGAAGCACAAAGGTTTCAGGACCTTCGACATCGAGGAGAAGTACCGCGCCAACGCCTGCGCCTACAAGGGCCTCATGCTGGTTCACCCGAGAAGCCCGCAGGAGATGATTAAAATCTGGACCTGGCTCACTGACCCCGCTTTGAACTGTCAGTAAAATTCCAACCCGGATTTCTGGCAGCTCCTCGTTTCATGTAAAAGGTGAGCGAGGACGTTCCAGCCGCTCTATTGATGTTAGAGATAGTGTTAGAGGCTTTTACACAGGTCGCCTGTTGCTTAGCCTCACCAATGTTACAGTTTAGCTTCTGCTAAGGACAGTGGGATCATGGGAAGCGTAGTTCAGCCGGTCTGAACTCGGATTGGTGTATAAATGCACAGATGAATGTTTATTCGTCAGTGCATACAGCTCTGCTGTTTATTCCTAAAGCCAGTACGCTGAAGTGCTATGCAAACCGTTACACGCAGAACAGCTCCAGTTATGGAACCGATTTTATAAACCGTAAAGCTACCGGATCATCGGGTCACTTCTAGATACTTCGTTTTGTTTGTTTGTTTGTTTTTCACTGTGGTTTGTGCTGCTGTCGATCCGCTCCACGTTGCAGTGCCCTGTATAAAGCATCAGTATGTAACGATCTGGGGATTTGGCGCCCCCTTAGGTGAAGAAATGTTACTGCAGGCGATTTTCAGACGTGCATTTTGAAGCACTTTTGAGCTTCAGTGCCCTTGAACTTCTGATGCTTCTGAGAGATTCTTCTCATGCTGATGGCGGTGGTGATGCTCCAAAATCCCCAGTGCCCCCAAGTGTCCCCAATTTAATTGGGTTGGGATCTGGTGACTTCTAAAACTGTACAGTTCACCCAACAAACCCCAACATTTCCTGACCAGTTTGGCTGTAGATGTTGAACTTCTAAACGCACAATTTGACCCATTTTGGCGTCCTAGTCATTTCCAGTCACCCCCCACCCTTCCCCATTGGCCAAGAAGGGCTAGAGATTAGCGCTCTATTTCCACTCCTCGAGGAAAACCCCTTCCCGACCTTTCCTTACTCAGACACAGCCTGCCAGACCTTAAACTTACTACAGTGGTCAATCATTTAGGTATGTACCGTTCTCTTGGTGTATGCCACACATGCCATAAAACACATGGAGTGCCTTCTGTTCCAAAAGTCCAGAAATGTCAGGCAGGGCAGTTGTAGCCTAGAGGTTAAGGTACTGGACTAATAATCAAAAGGTCATTGGTGTCTTTAATTGGGTTGAGATCTGGTGACTTCTAAAACTCAACAAACCCGAATATTTACTGACCAGCTTGGCTGTGGATGTTGTATTTATTGGTATTTATTCATGGATTGGCGTTGACCCTTCATTCTAAACGCACAATTTGACCCATTTTAGCACTCCTCGAGTAAAAACCCCTTCCCGACCTGACCTTACTCAGACACAGCTCATTGTGTCTGTCGAGTGCCTGCCAGGCCTTAAACTTAATACAGTGGTCAATCATTTCGGTCCATACCGTTCTCTTGGTGTACGCCACACATGCCCCGAAACACATGAAGTGCCTTCTGTTCCAAAATAATCTCAGTAAGGTACTGGACTGGTAACCAGAAGGTCACTGGTTCATGCCCCACCACTGCCAGATTGTTGCTGTTGGGCTTTTGAGCGAGGCCCTAAATTCTCAATTGCTCAGACGGTACACTGTCACAGTCCTGCTTCGGATAAAGTCTGCCCGCCGGCATCTGCACCTTTTTTTTGTCGCCCGTCTCCGAATTCTGGACAATGGGCACCATATCTGACCACACTGACCAAATTTGAGGCTTTCACAGCAGTGCCTGGACTCCTGAGTATTGCTCCTCCAATCACCGATCTCATCATGCTACTCATTTAAACTTAAAGTTACATCCTGCAGCTTTAAAAAGAAGAAGGACTCGATTGCAGTTCTACTTAATGTTCTGGATCCAAAATTTCAAACGCACATTCCGGATCAGCTGGGGCGACGCCCTTTTATAAACCTTTTTTAAGCTAGAAGACCAATCGTGTCACTCTGTAGCTTTGGTGCATTTAAAACGTTCACTGTGCTGAAACCAAAATGTTTGTGCCTCGTGCCGACGTCGTCAACCTGCTGTCCACTTTCAGTATTCTTTAGCGGGATGAAGACGACGACGAGGAGGAATGTTGCTGTTCAGTATCGGAGCAAATCGAGAGGCAGAGGCAGCATCCATAGTAGGATGTAACCATTGCCTAGGTTACGGCGACACCTGCTGGCAGGGTGTTGCGAGTACTTCCTTTACACCGTGTGCCTGCTTTTACATGCACATTCATGTTCTGATCGTCTGATTTCGGTCTGATCTGACTGTTCTGGGTCTAAGAAAATTATTTTAAAGAACTACAAGCCACCCTGATGCACATACAGTCTCTAAACATTATGTCAAATCAGTACGTCACCAATGTGCCTGCTTCTGTAGTGTCGCACTCGGAATTCACTGCTCAAACTCGATCCTGCAGCCTTTCAAACAGCTGCAGAAACAACTCTTTGTTGTATTTAAGGTCACTTTAAGGAACTCCAAGCCACCCTGTAGCACATACAGTCTCTAAACGGTATGTCAGATTATTATATCACCAATGTGGCTGCTTCTGTAGTGTTATGTTCGGAATTCACTGCTCAAACTCGAACCCCTGACTGTTAGACTCGTGTCTGAATCTGTTCACCTTTTGCGACCTTGATACGAATGACGTGAATCATCCGGCTAACTATACACAGCAAGGTGCAGCAGAGTCGGTGTTGCTATGGAAACCATGCAAAAGCATCGTATTGGAACCTTGAATGTAATGGAGCCCACCCTAAACCAATCAGATTGAGGGATTCAGCAGTGCCGTGGTGCTCGACTTGAAAGTGGTGATGCTGCCACCTCACTGCTGGAAGTTCATGAGCAGCCCAGGTACTTTCTGTACCTCCTTGAGGGTCAGATTATCACCGAAATGTGAATCAGATCATTTTGTGCATGTAAACACACTAATTAGTTTATCAATACACTGGATTTCTGTTCTTGTGATGCTGAACTTCGTTGTACTGTCGCTTGTTTCCGTATTTATTGTTTTTTTTTTCCTGTGTTTTTGATTCAAATGTTGTGAAACGTTCTTCATCACTGACATCCCAAAGAAGAAATCCCAAATATTACACGTAGGACTGACCAGGATGAACGACGTTCACGTATTTATTGTAACCTAAAGACAGTATGAGCGGGTGGAGTCGGATATTCAGTTTCCGTTATTTACTACAGCTCCAGAGTTATTGACACCCTCGGTAACAGGCTGTAGTGTTTTTAAAAACAGATCCCTCTTCTTAACCTTCACATCTAAAGGTCCTTACGTTCTTCTGCTCTTCAGCTCAATCCACAGCTTTCCAATGACGTTAAGCTCAGGGCGCCGGGCTCAGAATCCTTAACGATTCCTGAGATAAATCAACCTCAAAACATTACCGATCCTCCGCCTTCATAACTGTGACCATTCATTTCACCCCACGCTCACCTCGAGTATTCGTGTTCCTTTAGTGCTTTATGTTCGTCTCATCCCACCGTAGAACCCAGTTCAAGTAAAGACTTAATACGGAGTATAAACAGTTTTATTGTAAATATAAGTCTGTTTATGGTAACTATGGAAACAGTGATTGTTATTTAATATATAAATGATTAATAGTTATTATTTATGTCAATTTATTATCGAGTACGTCTGAACGGATTGCAGGAAACGGCTCATGATCTGGCATAAATAAGAAGCTGCTGAGACATAAGATGTCAAGCTTGCTGGACTGTGGACAGTGACATCAATATCTAATGTGCAGGAGTTTCATTCTTGCAAGATTGAAACCACGTAATGTCCAGCAGCTGGACTTTAATGCCAGATCTGTTCATGCTGGTTCTTAATTGGCGTTCGAGCATCCAGACAAATTCCCTCGTTACCTTTAACAGGTGTAGTAAAACCCGCCCTGTTTATAAGCGCACAAAGACGTAACTAATCAATCACATATAACCCTGTTTGTTTCCTTCACCTGCACTCACGGTTCATTCGTTCAGTCACACATTGACACAGAAGCGCTCGTTCAGCTCTTCTATACCCGACTCGGGTCCCAGTTCCACAGAGCCGCGATTAAACGTCAACCAAAGTCACACCGCTGCCTTTTTTTAAACGTGTGCACAAGACCAAAGTTATAAATCGAGCCTCAGCAGAAGACGTTTCTAACAGGCTGATTTAATTCTAGGTTCTTTTTACCACAATGTGCCTTTATTCTCTTTTCTCTCCTGCTGGATCCTATTTGTAAAATTGTTCTGCTTATTTGTGTCTGTGTTCATTGAAATAAAATAAAACATATATTTTGTATCTAATGAGAGAAACTTGATTTGTTCTGTTCTGTTGCCTTTTCTTTAAAAGCTCCTTTCAACATGTTAAACCAAATATTGACACTAGAGGGCGTAAATGTATCGTTTTTTTGCGCCACAACAGGACAAACGTATAGGGCATTCAGGTAGAAATGATTATGTATGTATTATATATTGTTATAAAGTAGAAGTTATAATTATTATAAGCATATGTACAGTTGTGTTCAAAATAATAGCAGTCCAACATCACTAACCAGATCAATCACTGTTTTTGGTAGAAATTATATTTATACATGGCAAAAAACTTACTAGTAGGTGTAGTAGAGTAATAAAAAACCAACAGACCCAACCATCATGACATGCATGCTGCTGATTCTGTATAATTGAATAAGTAACTAAAAGGGGCGTGTTCAAAATAATAGCAGTGTAAAGTTCAATTAGTGAGGTCATTCATTCTGTGAAAAAATGGGTGTCAAACAGGTGGCCCTTATTAAAGTATAAAAGCAGCAGATGTTGTACATGCTGGTTATAGTGCATGTCTCTCTAAAAAACAGAGTGAAATGGGTCGTTCCAGACATTGTTCAGAACAACAGTGTACTTTGATTAAAAAGTCGATTGGAGAGGGAAAAACATAAAAAAGTGCAGAAAATTATAGGCTGCTCAGCTAAAATGATTTCAAATGCTTTAAAATGGCAACCAAAACCAGAAAGACGTGGAAGAAAATGGAAAACTACCATTCGGATGGATTGAAGAATAGCCAAAATGGCAAAGACTCAGCCAATGATCAGCTCCAGGGAGATCAGAGAAGGTCTAAAGTTACCTAAGAGTACTGTGACGGTTAGAAGACGCCTGTGTGAAGCCAAGCGATCGGCAAGAAGCCCCCGCAAAGTCCCATTGTTGCAAAAACGACATGTGCTGAAGAGGTTACAATTTGCCAAAGAACACATTCACTGGCCTAAAGAGAAATGGCGCAACATTTTGTGGACTGATGAAAGCAAGATCGTTCTTTTTGGGTCTAGTGGCCGCAGACAGTTTGTCAGACGACCCCCGAACACTGAATTCAAGCCACAGTACACTATGAAGACAGTGAAGCATGGTGGCGCAAGCATCGTGATATGGGGATGTTTCTCATACTATGGTGTCGGGCCTATTTATCGCAGACCAGGGATCATGGATCAGTTTGAATACATCCAAATACTTGAAGAGGTCGTGTTGCCTCATGCCAAAGAGGAAATGCCCTTGAAATGGATGTTTCAACAAGACAATGACCCCAAACACACCAGTAAGCGTGCAACATCTCGGTTTCAGACCAACAAGATTAACGTTATGGACTGGCCAGCCCAATCTCCAGACCTTAAACCAATAGAAAACTTGTGGGGTGACAACAAAAATGCTGTGTCTGAGGCAAAACCAAGACAGGCAGAGGAATTGTGGAATGTGGTCCAATCGTCCTGGGCTGGAATACCTGTTCACAGGTGCCAGAAGTTGGTTGACTCCATGAAACAGATGTGAAGCAATTCTCAGAAACAGTGGTTATACAACTGATTATTAGTTTAGTGGTTTACAGGAAAGCTAAATATTGAAGCATTTTTCAGTTTAAACAGTAAATGTTTGAGTTTGTAAAGAAAAATGCAGACACTGCTATTTTTTTTAACAGCCTAATATTCCCTTTTCTTCACTTTCTGTAAATAACACATTTGATCAGTTTTAATTCATGTTTTGATTTGGAAAAAACTGTGCAGTGTTGTCAATGCATTTGTGTGTATGAAAATAAAAGCTATTATAAGAATTCTGAGCTTTATTCACTTTTTTAAACACACTGCTATTATTTTGAACACAACTGTACATATGTACGTATATGTATTATATATTGTTGTACTATATATTATTATAAGGCAGAAGTGAACAGTCAGTTCTTAAATCTGATGTGTTAGGCATACTAATCTGAGCCACATTGTGACTTAGATGGACGAGTGTCTCCCAAACGGCAGGTCCTGTACTGTTTACCTGCCATTTCACCTATTAAAAGTGCTCCAAAAAGGCCAGCTGGTGTATTGCCGACAGGGTCGGGGTGTCGGAGCAAGCAGCAGAGGAATACAGAGCAAATAGCGTGGTCCTCTTTATGTGTCAAGGCTCTTTGAGAGGATTCACCGCTAGCTGTGTGCAGTAATAGCCTTTAACTTGTCGTCACACAGTGGCTGGTGTAGGGGAATCCAGTCTGGAAGCACTACAGGGTGAAAGCTAATGGGAAGTGCGTTTGCTCTGACCACTGCTCAGAACGTCTGAACACGTCTCAGTGTCTGCAGCTCCAGAAGCAGCTCTGCTGTATAAGATCTAGTGTTCACGTGTACGAGTAGATACAGAGTGACCTCCTGACCGAACCCTTTATGAACTGAAGGTGGGGTATCAGACTAAGCATCTCACTTTGAATAATGCGACTCGAGCTGAGCGCTACATTTTTCCAGCTTCAGACAGGAAATGATATAATCACTCCGTCCACAAGTACCAAGGCTATAGGAAAATCACTGTTATGCTTTTTTCTTTCCATCTCCTCCTCATGCTGTGCAGCTTACAGTCAGCGTTAGTCTGGGACTCTTTGCTTTGCAGATGAATGTTTCCTTTTTTGGTCATTACATGTTTAATTCCTGTGATTCCTCATTCATGATTTAAATCCTCATTTATTTGGAGAAGGTGGTTCAGTCAGTGTAGGTATAACAACCTGGGGGTTGAAGAATGGGGGGGGGGTTGCCACGGCTGGGCCCTTGAGCAAGGCCTCTAACCCTCATTTGCTTGGACTGTTTACAGTATATGGTCATATACTGTATTCTAAGTCATCACCCCGGTCCTGGCACACATGAAGTCACCTGGCCACATCTTTTCCCCTACCAGTCGCATTTCAAGGAGATCAAGGAGAGCCAGATCATCATAAGCCCCCTTCCACATGTATCAGATCTGTGGCATCTTCTTATCTCCTGCCAGTGTTCTTGGCAGTGCCTTCCCTCAGACACGCCCAGTTGTGTTTGTGTGGATACCTCACCAGGTCAGCGAGTCCAGCCCCTGATCGGACCAACCGCAACCCTGACCAGGATAAAGTGGTGGTTAAACAGATGTTGAATTCCCCATAAGTGTTAAAGAAATGAATCAAACATCTCCTGATTTTCTTTGCTTTATTTTCCTTCCCTACTTTTTTGTACTCTTGCTCTCATGCTGTATCGGACAGTTATTACAGGATCTGTGTCGGCAATCTGCTTCTCTCTGGATCAATAATATCTCATTGCAGCCTATAAATAAATATTACCGTCATTCAACAACACACGTAGCTGCCCAGAAATGAGAGGTGACTCATACTGGTTATTCAGCTAATTCATACAGTTACACTGGACGCTCAGATAAACAAATGTCCTTTTTTTTGCTTCATCTAAATGTGGTTGCTTACACGTTTGTGACCAGTTAGTATTTATTTAATGTAGTTTGCTAATGCAGCTAACAAGCAGAGGAGGCTAAAGTAATAAAAATACAAATAAATACACAAATTAATAAGTATTCAAAGCATTTTGACATGAGATGCTGAAATAATGCAAAAACTAATAAATAAAGTGAAGCTAGACGTACTTATGCTTATACCATACGCTTCTAAATGGGATTGTTTTCTTCTACAAGTGAATTATCTTTTTATTTCATGTTTTTTGTCTATTATATTTTAGGCATTTTCTCCCAATTTAGCGTAGTCAATCTGTCTTCCACTGCTGGTGGATCCCTGATTGCAGTCGAGGTGGGTATATTGCCGCTCGCGCCCCCTCCGACCCATGCGCAGCCCTCAGCGGAACCCTTTTTTACCCATGCAATCTGTACAGGCGCCTCTCTATCTGCCAATCGGGGTCCTTACACAGCGTTTAAAGACCCCACCCACTTAGTCCGGCCATCCCACTTAGTCCGGCCATCCCACCCTAGCAGAACCGTGTCTGCCAATTATGCTCGCTAGATGGCGCCCAGATGACAGGTGGCAACGCCAAGTTTTGAACCGAGGAGTTCAGAATCTCAGTGCTGGTGTGCTAGCGGAATATCCCGCTGCGCCACCTGGGCACCTTATAAGCTTTATTAAAGGAGAAAAAGTCACTCAGTCACAGAACAACACATCTGCAGAGGTTATTAAAATAAAGTGTACAATTTTGAGTGATTAGCTTCCAGTTTAGCATCAATGAACAAACTCCATCTGGAAAGTTTACAATGTCAAACACAATATTCAATCCTACTATGAGTGTGTGGGTGTTGCCTGAGGCGATGGAATCTCGTCAGAAAAAGGCAAGTCTCTGCAATCGCCTCATAGCAACATTCCTCTCATTCTTGTATGTGCTGAAGTAAACACACACACACACACACACACACTAATGAAATTCAGATTCATCAGTCAATACAGATTTGTAAAATCATGTTTGCTATGTATGTTAACCCACTACCGCTGAGATCTGGAGGATCCAGGGTTCGAATATCAGTGGTGCTATTGGTCGGTCTGGTGTCTCCACGGACGTGAGAGTGTGGATGGCAGAAACAGCATAGTCATTGAAAAATAAGTGCACTTGCAATGCAGGTCCCAAGCCCAGATAGAAGTGGTTTGCATTACTGAAGAACAGATGAACAAATCAACAACCACACAGACAGAGAGTGTTTATAGTAAAAAAATATATATTCATACTTAAATAAAAGTAGCACTACGTTTTCTTTCGGTTCAGGCACAGTTTTAGTATCCAACTGGCAAACTCCCCCTCAACACGTGCAATGCCACTGGGCTCTTCTATTCACCAGCAAGTGGCCACTCATCCCGACACCTTGACCAGACAATAGGATGTTGTCTGAAATGTTGCATCAATAAAACATTTCCTCCATTAGAGATGGCTAACTGTATCTGTAGCGTGTCTGAGCAACCCACAAAACCCATTTTAAACAAACACGAATTTTGTTTTATTTATCTGGCAACCAGAGTTGGTTGAGTTATAATATGGATTTTTATTGAATATATGGATATAATAAACACATTTCATTACACAATGCAATTGTAATATTTTATTAACCAGATCTTTCTGTAGTCAAGACTTTCTTGCAGACAGTTGGTAACATTTTAAGAAATTATTAAGTTACACTGATGATGAAAATGCTATTAAACCTTCCATTCATATTCCATGTAAAGCCTACATCTGGGTGCAGTGAAGAAACCCACCCTGGACAGGACGCCAAAGTGCTTTATAAAGTTTTTATGTTTATGAAAGGGTGGGAGGACACAGGACTATCAAGAGAATACCTACATGGACACGGTGAGACGAGACAAGACAAACAGTGGTGGGAATCAAACCCAGATCCTTAAGTCCTATGTTGCTGTATGGCACCCCAATAGTGCAAAATCAGTGTATATATGACTATACCATTCTGTTTAGACCCTTCTCTCCTCAGGAGTGCATGTGGGTGGCATCGTTTACAGTCAGGATGTTTATCTTCCTGCCAGGCCACGCTCTCATGTTACCATTGACCATGGGATTAAATAGGAAATAAGCAAGAGACAGAACCCACTACGACTACGCATTATGCACTCCTGTCTCCTCCTGTCAGAAGCAGATTGTTTGGTGAGATGGGATGAAGCTGTGTTGAGATTATACCATTAATTAATGTTTATTTATAAATCAAGTACATGATTTTTAAATCTAGGTAACATGTTTTAGTTTAATTGTACGGTTTTGTATGGTTAAAATTCCAGACCCATTAAAGAGCTACCACTGACTCTTCATAGATAGATGAATGGATGGATGGGTGGATGGTTGGGTGGGCGAGTGGGCAAGTGAGTAAATGGATGGATGGATAGATAGATAGATTGATGGATAGATGGATGGAAGGTTGGATGGATGGATGAATAGGTGTGTGGGTGGGTGAATGAATGGATGGATGGATGGATGGATGAATAGATGGATGGATGGATGGATGGATGGTTTGGTGGGTGGGTGGGTGGATGGATGGATGGATGGATTAGATAGATTAGATAGATAGATAGATAGATAGATAGATAGATAGATAGATAGATAGATAGATAGATAGATAGATAGATAGATAGATAGATAGATAGATAGATAGATAGATAGATAGATAGATAGATAGATAGATAGATAGATAGATAGATCTTCATCATGGCAAGGACCAATTACGGTCTAAAAAATATTAAAATGCCTTAAAAGCACCCCTCAGATCTACCTCTCAATCTTTCACGCCTGCACTCATATACACAACCCAGCATTCCTCGTCGCCCGTGCCTCCCTCCTACAAGCATGTTCGACTTCTCCTTCATGTTATTCGCCCCTTCAAAGCATTCTTTCACGTATGTTACATCTCTGTGAGATCTTGAGGACCGATAAGGACATCGAACATGAGGGGCGTGTCGTCTGTCTTATCGAAAAACCTCCAAGGAACATGCTAAGAGAAATCAGATACGGTCCTTCATATCCATATCCAGTTTAGTTCTTTCTTGGGGACTTTTCTTTTTATTCCAAACGGGTTTAGTCTAGAGAACTCAATGAAGTATGGTGAAGGCCTGGCTCATGATAGACTTCCCAATTCATCCCGGTAGGGTTGTGCGCAGGCCAGATCGTCCGAACCACGTCTTCGTTGACTTTGGTTTGTGTAGGAAGAAGGGAAAAGCCTTCCCGAAACCATTTTCACAACCCCGAAAGGATATAATTTGTCGAATTATTGATCGTATATTTGTCTTAGCGCCGGGCGTGGCTAGAACATCAAAATCAACCCTTAATACGAGTGTCCACATACTTTTTTTTTGATATAGCAAACGTGTCTGCTTATGACAAAACTTTAACTAATCGAAATGTAATCAAATAATCAATTGTAATCGTTTTATTTAAGTTTAATAGGCTGAATGAATCGATAGCTTGTGTGACACTAGGCGAGATCGTGTTTCTAGGGAGAAGTCTGACTGGAAGAAATGGGCGGGGAAAGGTGATTTGACGGACGTCTGAGTTGACCAATAGAAAACGCTGAAGAGGAGTCACCTCATGAATATGCACATTTTTTCCGAAAGACAACCAATAGAATGATTCCGGGGGTGTGTCCTAGAGGCAGACGTTCGCCTCTGGATACGCATACTAGCATACTAGGCTACTAAATAGTACGCGCGAATAGTACGCCACCGTACTATTCGCGCATACTATTTAGTAGCCTAGTATGCTAGTATGCGTATCCTAAGGGGAACGTAGTGGGATTGGTCAGGATATGACGGCTGCTTTAATGTTGCACTTTCTATTGGAATTTCTTCGCGTCCGTTAGGGAAACTATTTAAATTACTCACTTTATAAACTTTGTGCGCTTGTTATTTATCAAGTTTGACCATTCGCGCAACACAAGGGCGTCTTTTTTATGCGCAGGATGATGTTAGCCACCGGGCTAACGTTACCTGGCTAGTATTTACTAGCGAAATGCTAATCGATTATGCTAACTGGCCCGAACGGCGAGCAACCGTCACCTGGTGAATAATTAAATAGGTGAGTATTAATGTTGTTTTTCCTTTGAGACAAGGACGTGGACGGGTAGCGTTCAGGGCCACATAACGGTCCTGTCCCGTGAGCAACCACTGCTCTTCTTGCTAACGTGCTAACTTGCTTGTTATTGCTTGATTTAAAGTAACGGTTCATGCAAAAGTAAAACCATGGCAACGCCGAAATCAAGTTGCCATGGTTACTGTAAGGTACCAGATTACCTGGTGCCCTCCTTATATAGATGGGTTCCAAAGGGTAAAGAGAACCAGCATCAGGTTTCTGAAACTGTACTGGAGGTCTGGAACCCAGTTCTCCCAAATTCAAACCATAAAGTGACCTGTAGTGACCTGTGGGTTGAGGCATTGCCAAACTGGAGAAGACCACTCCAATCAGGATAGAAATCTTTCATCTTGTCTTCACTTGTTGGCCAGGCAAACTCATGACATGCCTGTTCTCGGTGGTTCTCATGTTACCGGATTGTTTGACTTGATCAAGAGACCACTGTTCCCTGTACTTTACATGTATATACTTTTTGGGGAGGGCGGCACGGTGGCCTCACAGCAAGAAGGTCCTGGGTTCGATCCCCAGGTGGGGCGGTCCGGGTCCTTTCTGTGTGGAGGTCGCATGTTCTCCCCGTCTGGGTTTCCTCTGGGTGCTCCGGTTTCCTCCCACAGTCCAAAGACATGCAAGTGATGGATGGATGGATGGATGGATGGGTGGGTGGATAGATAGACAGGTAGATCGATCGATCGATAGATAGATAGATACTTTATTTATCCCGAAGGAAATTATTGAAATGGATGGATGGGTGGGTGGGTGGATAAATAGAAGTTAGATGGACGGATGGGTGGATGGATGGATGGATAAGTGTGTGGGTGAATGGATGGATAGATAGATGGGTGGATGGATGTATGGGTGTGTGGGTGAGTGGGTGAATGGATGGATGGATGGATGGATGGATGTATGGGTGTGTGGGTGAGTGGGTAAATGGGTGGATGGATGTATGGGTGTGTGGGTGAGTGGGTGAATGGATGGATGGATGGATGGATGGGTGTGTGGGTGTGTGGGTGAGTGGGTAAATGGGTGGATGGGTGTGTGGGTGAGTGGGTGAATGGATGGATGGATGGATGGATGGATGGATGGATGGATGGATGGGTGGGTGGGTGGATGGATGGGTGGGTGGGTGGGTGGGTGGATGGGTGGATAAATAGAAGTTAGATGGATGGATGGGTGGGTGGGTGGGTGGGTGGATAAATAGAAGTTAGATGGACGGATGGATGGATGGATGGATAAGTGTGTGGGTGAATGGATGGATAGATAGATGGGTAAATGGGTGGATGGATGTATGGGTGTGTGGGTGAGAGGGTGAGTGGGTGAATGGATGGATGGATGGATGGATGGATGGATAGATAGTCCTTTCTGTGTGGAGGTCACATATTCTCCCCGTGTCCGCTTGGGTTTCCCCCGGGAGCTCCGGTTTCCTCCCACAGTCCAAAGACGTCCAAGTGAGGTGAACTGGAGACACTAAATTGTCCATGACTGTGTTCGATATAACCTTGTCAATTGATTAACCCACCGTTCCTGTCATGAATGTAACCAAAGTGTAAAACATGATGTTAAAATCCTAATAAACAAACAAACTTTTTGGGGATGATATTAGGTCCATAAGATCTTTAGAAGTTAGAAGGGCAGTTGTGGCTTACCGGGTAAGCTACTGGATTAGTAATCGAAAGGTAGCTGGTTCAAGCCCCACTACTGCTAGGTCGCCACTGCTGGACCCTTGAGCAACCCTCAGTTGCTTAGACAATATACTGCCACAGTAATGTAAGTCGCTTTGGATAAAAGTGTCTCCTAAATGCTGAAAATGTAAAAATGTAAATTTAAGCGGCTCGAAGTGAAAATCCAAGATTTGCTGTTAGAGATCTGTACGAACCGGTTGACAGTTTGGATTTTCCAACCAGTTTTGGCATTTGTACACAATCTTGATCAAGAGACCACTGTTCCCTGTACTTTACCCTCATATTATTTTGGGGAAAGATCTTAGGACCGTAAGATCCTTATAAGCGGCTCAGGATCTGCTTTTAGAGATCTGTACACTAACCAGTTTTGGCATTTGTACACAATCTTGGCACAGAGACCACTGTTCCCTGTACTTTACCCTTATAGTATTTTTGGGGATGATCTTAGGACCATGAGATCTTTATCCAAGGTCTGCTTTAAGAGATCTGTACACTAACCAGTTTTTGCATTTGTACACAATCTTGATAAAGAGAAAACGGTTCCCTGTACTTTACACCTATAGAATTTTTGGGGGAAGATCTTTGGACCGTAAGATTCTTTTAAGCGGCTCGAAGTGAAAATACAAGATTTGCTTTTAGAGATCTGTACGAACCGGTTGACTTTGGATTTTCCAACCAGTTTTGCCATTTGTACACAATCTTGATCAAGAGACCACTGTTCCCTGTACTTTACCCTCATAGTATTTTTGGGGAAGATCTTAGGCAAATCCAAAATCTGCTTTTAGAGATCTGTACATACTGTTTGATTCTGAATGTTTTAACCAGTTCTGGCGTTTGTACACGATCTTAATAAAGGGACACTCAATATCTCAATATTTAGGGTCAGTTGTGTGCCTAGCTTAGTGGTTAAGGTACTGGACTAGTAATCAAAAGGTTACTAGTTCAAACCCCACCACTGCCAGGTTGCCCCTGTTGGGGCCTCAATTGCTTACTGTCACAAAGTCTGCTAAATGCCAAAAATGTAAATGTTCTATTCATTTGAATATGTTGGTATTCAAATAAAATCCACATCCTCTTTAGATATCTGTAACGTTTACGTGAATATCTGCTGACAGCTGCACTTATTATCTTATTGATGTTAATCTTACTGCGTCAGCGAGTTCTGATGTCCGAACTGCCGGTACCTGTTCTGTTTTTGAGACTTCTCTCACTAATCTGCCTGTCTTCGTTCCTGCAGGGTCATCGATGCCGGAAAGTGGATTACATGATGCCTGACCACAGCTAGGACGACCCGCCCTACAATATGCGGTGTGTCAGAGCCAAGTGTCACCGTGTCCGTGCATGCAGCAGGTCTTTCCATGACGCCAGCGTTCCTTCCTCCTGGATTCTGCTTTGATGGAACTGATCTGTTTCTGTGCCGTCCTAGAGCGTCAGCGATGAATATGCGCGCGGTGAAAGCTTGTCTGACCGAATGCTCGTGAATCACATCTTCCAAAGAGGACTCTGACCAGAAGCGACACCAGGACCGGACCGGACCGGACCGGCCTGCACCTTAATTTTAATCTCTTTTTTTTTTAACAAACGAACAATCAGGAGCGCAGCAGGAGTCATGGCGTCTGTGTGGAAGAGACTGCAGCGTGTAGGGAAGCACGCGTCCAAATTCCAGTTTGTGGCCTCCTATCAGGAACTCATGGTGGAATGTACAAAAAAATGGTGAGTACGTTGCTCCGGTCAGGCCGTGATGGGCGTGTCGATGGATTGTATTCGCTCCCTGCATGGCACAGGCTGGTCATGTCCTCCTCTTTCGAACTCCCTCACTGTCCATTAAGAGTCTCCAAAGTGTGGGATGCGGTTTGTGCACTTCGATGCATGTCAGCACTGTAGAGGAACGGAGGCTGGGTCTGGTCTGGGTTCAGGCGAGTCCGATTACAAGCACGCTTGTGAAATTAGGTCTGGATGCATGGTCCCATCAGAGGAACCTCTTTAGGAACTTGGACTTTTTTAAAGGGCGTTGTTTAAAGTTCCAGAAAGCATTTTAGTTCCTACTTCGTACTAAACATTGCATACAAATGATTTGTAAAGCGGGTAGCACTACTGGTTTAGTGTTGGCACACAGCACCAGGCTCCTGAGGATCTGGTTTCAATTTCCATCACCGGATACTTACATTTTCTTCAGTCTTGTAACGCAGTGTGTAGATCGGCTGCTGTAAATCGCATCTAGGTCCGAGTGAGTGAATGAGCTGCCTTGCTTCCTACTGCCTACCTGATCAGTAATTAGACATTCTAATAAGACAGTAGGAGCATTTTTAGGTAGCTAAGAATTTAGACATGCCTTCTTCTCGGGAGCGCAGCATGACGTAAAACGCGTCAATGTGGAGAGAGCGCCAGGTTTTCAGACAGACCCAGTGAGTACGTGTCCAAGATTAGATTAGATTCAACTTTGTCGTCGTTGTGCATAGTACAATTACAAAGCCAACGAAGTGCAACGAGATAAGTAAAAAATGAAGGTGCATATATTAAAAACAGTAAACAGATAATGGTTGTGCAGTGTATGGACTACTACATAATTACAAGGTGACTACAGTGGCTAAATCAATTAACTACAAGGGCTAAGTGAATAATAATAAATAGAAGAGAGTGTATAAGTATAGTGGATAATATACAATATATACATACATTATTGTTGTGCTGGTGTGTGATTAGTGCAGTAGTGCCATGTGCAAATACTGATATGTAAACAGATGAGATGAAACACTTAAAAAGTACAAAAGTTTAGTGTGAATTTTAAAGATGCCTAGTTTGTCTGTGACCCACTGTGACTCTGAACAAGGGAAATAATATATGCGGAGAAATTGGGGGGCGTGTGGGTGATGTAGCGGTGACCGTTGTCTGCAGAACCCGGTGCGGTTCCCCTCGGCCAGCCGGGTTGCATTATGTGCGAGTAGCAGCAGTCATTTAGATGTGCATTAGTGCATTGTAGAGGATGTTCAATGTTCATGAGGTAAGAATGGAGATTTGTATATAGTTTACTAGACTTTTTCACCATAATCTTTCTGGCTCAGATCAGTGGAAATCTCGGATCGTATTGATTAGTCAAAATGACTGTGTTCGAATGAGACCATGTTAGATTCTGGGTGACGAGAATGCCACGAACTACCATAGAAACACTGGCACACATTGGCATGCCCATAGTTGCCGTACACTCAGATGCCAGTGCTTACAGACTATATGGTCAAGAATAAGAATAAGAATAAGAATAAGGTTTGTAAGGTGTTAGATCACCAAATAGCTTTTTAAGTACCTTCCTTTGGTTTGGGTTTTGATGATGATGATGGTGGGAGAGTTGGTCAGCTGGGCTGAGAGCTGGTAGCTACAAGGGCTGCGACACGTGATTTCTCATTTCTTCGTCCTCATTAAACCATTCGGTGATGCCTTGTGATCTTGGAAGTGAACACTCTTACCAGAATAAAAACTTTCCTTCATACTGATCATTTTAATCTACTTTCCAGTAGGGCTGCAACTAACGATTATTTTAGTAGTCGACTAATCTAACGATTGTTTTAGTAGTCGACTAATCTGACGATTGTTTTAGTAGTCGACTAATCTGACGATTGTTTTAGTAGTCGACTAATCTGACGATTGTTTTAGTAGTCGACTAATCTAGCGATTGTTTTAGTAGTCGACTAATCTAGCGATTGTTTTAGTAGTCGACTAATCTGACGATTGTTTTAGTAGTCGACTAATCTGACGATTGTTTTAGTAGTCGACTAATCTGACGATTGTTTTAGTAGTCGACTAATCTGACGCTTGTTTTAGTAGTCGACTAATCTGACGATTGCTTTAGTAGTCGACTAATCTGACGATTGCTTTAGTAGTCGACTAATCTGACGATTGCTTTAGTAGTCGACTAATCTGACGATTGTTTTAGTAGTCGACTAATCTGACGATTGTTTTAGTAGTCGACTAATCTGACGCTTGTTTTAGTAGTCGACTAATCTGACGATTGTTTTAGTAGTCGACTAATCTGACGATTGTTTTAGTAGTCGACTAATCTGACGATTGTTTTAGTAGTCGACTAATCTGACGATTGTTTTAGTAGTCGACTAATCTGACGATTGTTTTAGTAGTCGACTAATCTGACGATTGTTTTAGTAGTCGACTAATCTGACGATTGTTTTAGTGGTCGACTAATCTGACGCTTGTTTTAGTAGTCGACTAATCTGCCGATTGTTTTTCCCCCCGATTAGTCGACTAGTCAACGATTATTTATGTCATGCCCTCCATCTCTGCCTGAACATAACAAAACTCTCTTATGTTATTGAAGTTCCAATATCAAATTAAAATAATGACCCATGAAACTGAAACTTAAGCTTGATAGTTTAATTAAATATACTTGAAACATTAATACACAATCACAATAAAAAAATTCAATGAAATAAGAAAACTTTGGACAGCATTAGAAACTGTTATGTTTCAGAAGTTATCACTCTGGAAGTCAAAAACATTTATAACATGTGGTTGAGAAACATGTGAATGCTCTCTGAGGGGAGCATGAACCTCTTCTCTTCTCTTCTCTTCCACACTCCATGGCTTAGTGCTATTAATAGAAAGAGCAAAAGAGAAAGCTGTATTAATTATTACAACCTGAAGGCTGTGTATCATAGTTTATTACAATTAGTGTACTGGCTATGCCAACTAAACCATAACGGGTTAAATATCTTAACTGAATTATCTGCTGAGCTAACAAGCTATCATTAAGTGGATGAGGCTGATTATTTAGAATGAATCCTCTCATTAACGAGAGCAAAAAATAACGTTAGGCTATATAACGTTACTCCTAATAAATGACTGATTAACTATTGCACTTAATGCGTTAGCTTAGCTATCAAACCTAAAAAATAGCGAACTCTTAGGAAGTCTTCCGACAAGTACTCTAGCATTAACAAACATTAACTACGTTGGTTAAAGCACAAAGCGGTGTAAAAACGTACGTGTCCGGAATAACGCTGGTCATCACGGCTGCAGGGTGCTGGCGTTTCACCGTAGTGCTGGCGTGAAACCACGACTCTGCTCTGTAGCGTCGGCGTCCAGCTCGTTTCTTTGGGTTATTTTGGCTGAAATGCTCCTGAAATACTTTAGAAAGTTTCGGTCTTTGCCTCTCTGTCTTCATAAACTCCCCGCTGCACCATGGAAGCGATGCTGCGCCCCCTGCAGTTCCTTTAGTGCGTTGCAATAATAACGACGCTTCGACAATGAAATTCCACGTCGACAAATTTTTATAGTCGACATTATCGATTATGTCGACTAATCGTTGCAGCCGTAGTTTCCAGTTAGGATTCCCTTTGCTGTTGGTGAACCCATTGTGTCAGTAATGTGCCGTTAAAGGTGCTTGCTTGCTAGTTTTTTCCCCCCAGCAATTTTATTGTTGGGATGAAACATCATTCTTCCAAATATTTTTTTCTCCATTACTGTTTTATTACAATTTTGTATTCTTTATTACTACGTAATGCAGTGTTTAGCTTATTAAAGCTGGCACTGGGCCAGCTGGGTTGTGATGCACTCGGCGGAACTGCAATAGAAATGTGGAAACGATTCCATTCCAAATCTATTGATTGGTTGAACCTGAGATTGCCAACCCACTTACCCGGCTATGTTTAGCCATGAAAAAAGCGATAAAGAAACTGGGTGACGTGTCGGCTCAGCTGGAAGAGTGGGTGCCGCGCTGCACCAGGTTCCTGAAACCCTGTGTCCTTTTGGCTGTCGGTTCTAAAGTGGTTTCTTTACGTGAAGCATTTATTTCACTCCATTTTCATCCATTGCTTCATTGTGGTCAGGCTTGCGGTGGGCCCAGCTCCCTCGGGAACACTGGGCACGAGGCACAAAGACCCCGGACAGGATGTAAATCCATCCCCGGACCTCATGCCACCCCACCAATCATGTCTGTGTAGACACCTCGGACGATAACGACGCCGAGATTTGAACCCTGATCTCTGCGGTTGTGGGCTTGAGTGATACACCACTGTGCCACCCAAGTGGAGAAACAAGCCATGATGTTCCTGCTGGATACATGCCGAAGGTGCATTGGCAACTATACGTTGCTCATATGTGTAACTGAATGAGTGACCGGGTGTTCTGGGTTTCTACCTTGTGCCTAGTGTTTATGGCTGGTACTAGACCACTGCAACCCTGATCACCTATACAACACACACACACACACTACAGACACAAAGGATGACCTGTGGCTTTAAAGGACTTTGTTAAAGTGGTGAAGCTCTGAAAAGCTGGCATCCACACACACCGGCATTGGCCAGCTTGTACAGGATGGAAACAAATCCTTCATACATTTTATTTCATGCATCCTGGTCATTGTCATGGTGGGTCCAGCTTCCTCAGAATCACAGGGCTCGATGGTGTAACACAGCCCAGACAGGACGGCAATCCAGGGCTGGTCTTTGTGCCCTTGTGCCCAGTGTTAATGGATGGTACCAGACCCACTGCAACCCTGATCACCTACACAACACACACACACACACACACAGTAAAGACACTAAGGATGACCTGTGGTTTTAAAGGACTTTGTTGAAGAGGTGTAGCTCTGAGAAGCTCGCATCCACACACACACACACACACACACACGTGCCTGATGTGTTCCAGATGTGCACATGAGGGAAGGGAATGAGAGGAATGCTACGACGTCTGTTGCTTTTAAAGCTCTGAGCTTTGCCTTGTGCATTTTACATTTCACACGTAAGCTTGGTGTCAGGCGTGTTCCGGATCCTTCCTGTTACTGAGAGGTATACGGACGGAGGGTCCTCCGCTAAATGACGAGCTTTCACACACTGTCAGGCTGTCGAAAGGCAAGCAGGCCTGTGTGTGTGTGTGTGTGTGTGTGTGTGTTGAGAGATTGAGTTGCAGTGTGTCTGTACTAAACGCAAGTACCGTGATGGAAAGTTTCCATCCAGCCCTGAAACACACACCAGCGCTCAGCACAAATAGATTCTCAACCACGGTTTGATTTTGTTAAGAGAAACTGTAACCCTGCGTGTGTGTGTGTGTGTGTGTGTGTGTGTGTGTCTCGCACCTCTCGGAAGTTAATTGATTTACCGCAGGCTGTGACCAGCCATGTAGAAATTTGCTGTGACTGTTAAAAGTCCAGCGAGGTCCAGATGGGCAGTTGTGCCAAGCTCGAGTCTCACCCTTTCCTGGCATCGTCATAGGCATCCCTCCAGGAGCGTGGCACTGGAATATAGGAATATTGGCAATGCCAGCTCGTACAGGATGTAAAAGTCATTATTTCCATGGAAACAAATCCTTCATAAATTTAATTTCATGCATCCTGGTCATTGTCATGGTGGGTCCAGCTTCCTCAGCATCACAGGGCTCGATGATGTCACACACCCCAGACAGGACGCCAATCCAGGGCTGGTCTTTGTCCTTCGCTCCATTCTATGTATGACGCCCGACCGGCTGATAGCACCCTTAGGGATTTGAACCCTGGATCCCAGCAGTAGAGGGCTAGCGTAATTTACCACCGCGCCACCTCGGCATCCTGTATCAATTGATTTTGTGAGATGTTTGTTATAATCGTAGTTGTTTGTAATGCACTTGTGGCTTAAACCAAATGATGGGTACTTACAAACCTAAATGCTCGACCCCTGTCTCCATCGGGCTGCGTTTTGTTGGCGTAATTGAATCATTTTGATAGAAAAGACAATGACGAGGACAAATTTGATCATTCATTTACGCCTTATACTAAATCAAAATAGCAAAAGTTGTTTCCGTTATAATTAAAACGACATGCTAGTTCACCACCGCGACTTCTGGGTTTGAATCCCAGCTGTGCTATCGACCAGCAGCATGAACACACGGGCACAATTGGCACTGCATACGCATTCGTCAAAGTGTAGGTGACGAGATGCATGCGGCTGCTGCCCACGTGTCGGAGGGGGCGTGGGTCAGCTTCGTTCTCCTCGATCAGAGCGGGGATCGGCATCGGTGGAGAGGAAGCGTGACGCAGTGGGGCAATTTCACGTGCTAGAAAAAAAGGGAGAAAATACGTAAACAAAAAATATATATACATAAAAAATGTATCGCCGCAGAACAGTGGCGTCCTCTGCTGTTCGGTTAATGCGTCTGCACCAGTAATTAGTGATTTACAAAGCTAAGCAGGCGGGTGAAAAGATCTAGAACGCTCTGCTCTTCGCGCCTTTATCTTGGTCAGGGTTGCGAGAAACATTTTGCACAAGGCAAGAAAACCCTAGATAGGGTGACCCCCCCCCCCCCCCCCCCCTTCTCCCAAAACAGCTGATATCACCGCTGAGATTTCGCCTCTCTTTGTGTTCATGTCCAAAAATGTGCAACTGGACAGACAGGAGCAAACCACCAGTGTTTAGTTACTCCCCTAAGGGCCGTTTAAAGGACCACATAAATCTGTGTGTGTTAATGTCTGCAGCATCACGAGCTGAACACAATGTCATAAATTTCACCCTGAACTGGTGTTGGTTTAGGTAACCAGTTAAGCTCTACAGGAACTAGTCCGTGTTTTTACTGGTTCACAGAGGAACAAGCGTCCTCGATCTGACCACACAGTCTATTGTTGCTATATTCATAAGGAGGGTTTAGCTGGAAATGATCAAGCGTTGGGGTTAAAGTATACAGTTATAATATACTAAATTTAAGGTCTGTGTTTAGTGATTTAACGTTTTCATTCGTGCAGCGTTCAAGTGTCTCATGTTTACTGGTTAATCTGAACTATGAGGCGTCCTAGCAATCCTACGGCAATTCAGTCAGCAATCGCTCAGTCAAAATGTCCAAGATGTCGAAGTAAATCAGCTAAAAACACGACTCGGGTAACTGAGTTTGGAAAACTAACAACGATTCTGTGGACACAGAGGGGGGGTCAAAACGTGGACAAGAATTTTTATATTTGAGACCGTCGCCGGATGTTCTAGGTTTACATTCAACGATTAAGGTAGCTGTGCTGTGTATCGTAGCTTCAATTTATTCTATCATTTAATAAACACCATGAAATCTGTGATTTTTGAAATTAAGCACATTTTCCCATGAATTTAGTCGGACTCTAATTATAAGGCATAAACCATCAAACGGAGCTAGCAGAGGAAACTTTTAGCTCGCAGTCAAACTTCTCTTCATTCGCAGCCTCGACTCGCAGTCAAACTTCTCTTCATTCGCAGCCTCGACTCGCAGTCAAACTTCTCTTCATTCGCAGCCTCGACTCGCAGTCAAACTTCTCTTCATTCGCAGCCTTGAACTTTCCGCGAAGTCCCGCTGTACCGGGTCCAATAAAGTCGCTCTGCTGCTCCGTACAAAAAAAAAAAAGTCTATAAACGGAAATTTCCATCACAATGCGCCCGCGGGGAAGGTCGCGCGTGTTTGTGTGGGAGTCTCCAAACGCCGAGGGTCTTGGACTGCGCTGACTTCACCATCGCTGCACGACACAAGGGCTTCTGTTCAGCACAGACAAGCAGTTAAGTAATAAACAGGATTTAGTGCCGTCGTTGGTAACGTCGGCTGAATTGACGCCGCTCCTTACGCTCTGTGCGCTGGGAAATGGGTTTAGATCGAGGGAAAGGCACAAAGGCAGCAGGGAAAAGAAAAATGAAGTGGATTTAAATCAAATGGAATTCTAAAAAGCCCTTTTCAGCTAAAAAAAAAAAAAAAGCCGTTTTTTGTTGTTACGTTTTGGATGAACCCAATACTGAACTCTGTGTTCAGACAGTATTGCGTAACTGCTACAATACAGATGAACAGTCGCCGCCCACGTTTCTCCATAAATATTTATTTATATTTATTTATTTATGTTGCATTCCCCATTTTCCTTCCAACTGAGTCGTTGAAATCCTCAGTTGAGGTGCCAAGAAAGTTTCTTGTGTGTGTGTGTGTGTGTGTGTGTGTGTTCTGGAAGTATCTGTGGATCAGTGGGACATTTCTTAAGCTGGGTTGAATTTAGTTGTAATAATGCGGCTTCTGTTATTCCCGTCTGTGAACCGTTCATCTCTCGTGCAGATGCCTCAGCCAGCCAGCAGAGGTCGCAGTTGCAGCAGCAATAAGGAACCAGTTCCACCTTTATTCCTCAGGCACAGCCTTAGCACAGCTGAGATCTCGGTGATCCTCCTGGGTGGAGGGTCTGTGTTCGAGCGGTCTGGATCCTTTCTGTGTGGAGTTTGCATGTTCTCCACGTGTCTGTGTGGGTTTCGTCCGGGAGTCCAAAGACGTCCAAGTGAGGTGAATTGGAGACACTAAATTGTCCATCACTGTGTTCGATATAATCTTGTGTAAGCAGTAACTACCGTTCCTGTCATGAATGTAACCAGTGTGTAAAACATGATGTTAAAATCCTAATGAATAATAAATAAAATAAACACACACACACACACACAGAGAAATGAAGGACCACCGGGCAGAAATGTGGCTCATGTTGGTGATCATGAGCTTGTAGACACAATGAACACCATTATAGTCAAATGTCTCCCTGGGGCGCAACAACACACTGGAGTTTTTTGTATTTCGGTTTGTCTTGTACACGTGTCTGTTTCCTTCTTAGTTCGTGATTAACTGCTAAACCATTACTGTCGGTTATTAGTAAAAAAGAATCTGAAGAATCTGAATCAGGGCCGCGGTGGGTCCAGAAAATCAAGCGACCCACGTTTTGTTTAAGATCTTTAGCACAACCCGGGCAACACAAACAATCCATCCAAACAAACCCCAAAATAAAATATAATTAATTAATAAAAATAGTGGAAATCTGGTCCCACTGTGGTTTACATGATGTTACGTAAAGCCTCCACAAGGGGGTGTTCATGTACAAGTTTATTTCATTTTGTGTGCCTTCTAAAATCTATTGCATTCTTTATTGGCCCACACCCTGCAGATACGGTGGCACTGCCAATTATGCCCGCCAGATGGCGCCCAGCCGAGGAGTTCAGAAACTCGGTGCTGGCGTGCTAGCGGAACATCCCGCTGCACCACCAGGGCGCTCTTTTAAAATATTTATTAATTTCTGCGACCCAGGGTTCGAAAGGCCCTGCTTTAATGTCATGTCAAGTGTGTCCCGAGTTTGCATCAGTTTGTCATGGAAGAGCTTTATTATACCCACCACAACTCTATTAATTGTCTAGCAGGCCGTACGTCTAGTCTCACATGGTAGCAGTAAACACTTGTGATGCTGTATTCACTGTGACCCTGACCACCGCTATGCGTTTAGTGTCATGATTCGCAGCTAAATATAACCAGTAATGTATTATTTTTGCCTCTGACCGTCGACTTTTTACGTTTTCTTTAGGCAACCTGACAAACTTGTGGTCGTGTGGACGCGCAGGAGTCGCCGGAAATCCTCCAAGGTGCGTCAAACCCGCTCTTCATAAGGCCAAGTTCTTCTTAATGTCCAGACTACAGCTCACAGGTCATTTTCTGCCCCTCATCATTTATGAAACGGCTCGCAAGGTATTTCAGAGATAAAATGGAAGTTCTGAGAGACCTGAACAAAGCTCTGACGTTGACGGTGAGCCACTGTGCCAGTCTGTGATCGGTGTGTGTTCCTGTGATTTGACCTGTATGTGGTATTAAAAGGTCTTCCGTTTAGCTAGGGATGGTCTAAACGTTTAAGTCATGTGGTCAGAACTGAACCCTACGACCTCTGGACCTGAGTGAGACCACGGTGCAGCTTTATGTTCTTCCGTTTTTCTTTCAGTCTCATAGTTGGCAGCCGGGCATCAAAAACCCGTACAGAGGAGTGGTGGTGTGGCCTGTTCCTGAGAACGTGGAGATTACGGTCACACTGTTTAAGGTACACACACACACACACACACACACACACACAGTGTAGTCTAAACCATGGTTATACTTGCTGTATTATAACATTTATGACATGTACATGATGTGAACAGATAACAAGAGATGTCGATTAGTGAGCAGATTAATAATAAAAATACTTAATCATGTCATGTTCTAATGGGACAGTACTGTTGTGGCGATCTATTTTATATGTACTGTAATTAAGGCCCTACCTAATCCAAGTGCCTCATGTTTACTGGTTAATCTGCACTATAAGTCGTCCTAGTGGCGGCACGGTGGCTCGGTGGGTAGCACTGTCGCCTCACAGCAGGAAGGTCCTGGGTTCGATCCCCAGGTGGGGCGGTCCGGGTCCTTTCTGTGTGGAGTTTGCATGTTCTCCCCGTGTCTGCGTGGGTTTCTTCCGGGTGCTCCGGTTTCCTCCCACAGTCCAAAGACGTGCAAGTGAGGTGAATTGAAGATACTAAACTGTCCAAGACTGTGTTCGATATATAACCTTGTGAACTGATGAACCTTGTGTAACGAGTAACTACCGTTCCTGTCATGAATGTAACCACAGTGTAAAACATGACGTTAAAATCCTAATACACGCCGCTCGGGTGGCGCAGCGGTAAAAAGAAACGCGCTGCAACCAGGTCTGGATTCTGAGAAGCGTCGTATCGAATCCAGCCTTGCTTTACCGGCTCGAAGCCGAGTGGCTATATGAGCAACGATTGGCCGGTCGCTCATGTGGGGGGTGGGACAAAGAACCGGATGTGGGTCTCTCTCTGTCAGAATGCGATTGCGTTCTCTGCCGGCTGATTGGAGGCGCTTACACAGAGATGGGAGAGGGTGCCCTTAGGGTGTGTCTCTCCGCATGCAATGCTAGGTGGCGCCAAAACTCGTCAATGTGTGGGTGGCAAAGATGCATCTGGCTGCTGCTCGTGTTTCGGAGGGGATACGGGTTAGCTTCAATCACCTCCGTCAGGGCGGGGTTCGGCATAGACAGAGAGGAAGCACGATGCTAATTGAACAATTGGATGCGCTAAAAAGGGGAGAAAAAGGGGTAAAAATTTAGGAAAAAAAATAAATAAAATCCTAATACACAAACAAAAACCTACAGCAGTTCAGTTAACAATCACTCAGTCAAAACATCCAAGATGTCAAAGTAAAGCAGCTTAAAACACGACTCGGGTAACTGAGTTTGGAACATTGTGTGGACGCAGAGCCTCCCGTTGACCAGCTTCCTCTGCTGATCGGTTATTTCCGTGTGTGATCCGGATCTTATTAGCGTCTGTCTCGTCCCCTGCAGGATCCCCACGCCGAGGAGTTTGAAGATAAAGACTGGACGTTTGTTATCGAGAACGTAAGTGGTGCTTTAACTTTACTAAGCTGGTTGAACTCCGTTCGTTCATTTGTCAGATGCCTTAACATGGCCCAGATGGAAATAGGATGGTGGAGTCAGGAAGGGCATCAAGCGTAAAAACTGTGCCAAGTCTGACTGTGGTGACGCCTAAATGATGGGACCAGCTGAAAGAACAAAATGTTATATATATATATAATTATTATTACGCAGCTATAACTACTGATAATAGTAATAATAATAATCACAATGACAATAACGTACTTATGGTAATAATAATAACAATAATCATCATCACAGCAGCAGTCTATTTACTGTTAGCATTGATAATAATAATAATAATAACATATTTACTGTTAGTTATTATAATAATATATTTACTGTTAGTAGTAATAATCACAACAACAATAATGTATGTATTAATGTTAATAATAATCATCACAGCAACAGTAATGCATTTATTAATATTAGTGATAATAATAATAATAATATATTTACTGTTAGTATTTATTATAATAATAATAAAATATTTTCAACAATAACATATTTACTAATGTTAGTTATAATAATTATATATTTACTGTTAGTATTTATTATAATAATAATAATAAAATATTTTCAACAGTAACATATTTACTAATGTTAGTTATAATAATAATATATTTACTGTTAGTATTTATTATAATAATAATAATAAAATATTTTCAACAATAACATATTTACTAATGTTAGTTATAATAATAATATATTTACTGTTAGTATTTATTATAATAATAATAATAAAATATTTTCAACAATAACATATTTACTAATGTTAGTTATAATAATTATATATTTACTGCTAGTATTTATTATAATAATAATAATAAAATATTTTCAACAATAACATATTTACTAATGTTAGTTATAATAATAATATATTTACTGTTAGTATTTATTATAATAATAATAAAATATTTTCAACAATAACATATTTACTAATGTTAGTTATAATAATAATATATTTACTGTTAGTATTTATTATAATAATAATAATAAAATATTTTCAACAGTAACATATTTACTAATGTTAGTTATAATAATAATATATTTACTGTTAGTATTTATTATAATAATAATAAAATATTTTCAACAATAACATATTTACTAATGTTAGTTATAATAATAATATATTTACTGTTAGTATTTATTATAATAATAATAATAAAATATTTTCAACAGTAACATATTTACTAATGTTAGTTATAATAATAATATATTTACTGTTAGTATTTATTATAATAATAATAATAAAATATTTTCAACAATAACATATTTACTAATGTTAGTTATAATAATAATATATTTACTGTTAGTATTTATTATAATAATAATAATAAAATATTTTCAACAATAACATATTTACTAATGTTAGTTATAATAATTATATATTTACTGCTAGTATTTATTATAATAATAATAATAAAATATTTTCAACAATAACATATTTACTAATGTTAGTTATAATAATAATATATTTACTGTTAGTATTTATTATAATAATAATAAAATATTTTCAACAGTAACATATTTACTAATGTTAGTTATAATAATAATATATTTACTGTTAGTATTTATTATAATAATAATAATAAAATATTTTCAACAGTAACATATTTACTAATGTTAGTTATAATAATAATATATTTACTGCTAGTATTTATTATAATAATAATAATAAAATATTTTCAACAATAACATATTTACTAATGTTAGTTATAATAATAATATATTTACTGTTAGTATTTATTATAATAATAATAAAATATTTTCAACAGTAACATATTTACTAATGTTAGTTATAATAATAATATATTTACTGTTAGTATTTATTATAATAATAATAATAAAATATTTTCAACAGTAACATATTTACTAATGTTAGTTATAATAATAATATATTTACTGTTAGTATTTATTATAATAATAATAATAAAATATTTTCAACAATAACATATTTACTAATGTTAGTTATAATAATAATATATTTACTGTTAGTATTTATTATAATAATAATAATAAAATATTTTCAACAATAACATATTTACTAATGTTAGTTATAATAATAATATATTTACTGTTAGTATTTATTATCATAATAATAATAAAATATTTTCAACAATAACATATTTACTAATGTTAGTTATAATAATAATATATTTACTGTTAGTATTTATTATAATAATAATAATAAAATATTTTCAACAATAACATATTTACTAATGTTAGTTATAATAATAATATATTTACTGTTAGTATTTATTATAATAATAATAATAAAAAATTTTCAACAATAACATATTTACTAATGTTAGTTATAATAATAATATATTTACTGTTAGTTATAGTAATATAATAATAATATAGTAATAATGTTATATTATTATTAGGGGACAGTGGTAGCCTAGTGGGTAGAGCTTTGGGTTATCAACCGTAAGATTGGTGGTTCAAATCCAGGCTCTGCTATACAGCCACTGTTGGGCCCTTGAGCAAGGCCCTTAACCCTGTCTGCTCCAGGGGCGCCGTCCGATGGCCGACCCCGCGCTCTGACCCCAGCTTCCAAACAAGCTGGGATATGCGAAGAAAGAATGTAATTGTACTGTACTAGTGTATATGTATATATGACACATAAAGTATATCTTCTTCTTCTAATAATAATAGTAATAATAATAATCACAACAACAATAACGTGTGTACTAATGTTTATAATAGTCATCTTCATCACAGCAACAGTAATGCGTTTATTAATTTGTGATAATAATATAAATAATAATATGTTAGTATTTATAACAATAGTAAAATAATAATTACAATAACAGCAATTTACTGATGTTAGTTATAAAAAGAACATATTTACTGTTTAGTAGTAATAATAATTATTACTACTTTTTAATGAAGGTTGCTTCACAGTGCGGTGTTGCCATCTAGTGGCTCAATAAGGTTATGATACAACTTTTCTGTTCCCCCGAAAGAGTCAAACTCTCAGTCAGTAACAGATGATTAATTTGTCCGAGTGGGAGAGAGTGAATAAATCCTGTTAGTGTTTACTGGCCCAGCAATGTGAAGTCCAGTGTGTTGTTCCAATAGACGAGCCTTGTGTGTGATTTATTTTGTTATGTTGCCTTTAGGGAGGCCATAAATTATGAATTAGTTAATAAATAAATCTTACCCAGATTTACTGATGATTAGAAATGAAAAATAAAAAGCTGCCCAATATAGGACAGCAGCACTTTTAGTTTTTTGCTTTAATGGATGAGATTTTTATTTAAATAGAAAATTGTTAATTACACACAGTGAGAGGAACGTGATAGATTTTCTGTCAGTCTCTCACATTATTCTCCCACCCTGTGTGTCAGTCTCCTTCTCGCCCTCCCTCTCTGGATTCGTACCAGACACTCGGCACCAGTCCAGACGCAAGTCTCGAGTCCATCTGCCTGCCCAGCAGCCCCCCCCCCCCCCCCCACACACACACACACAGAGCGGATCACATATGCATATGCTGTTACACAAAACAAACATGTCTTCATGCACACAAACAAATCTGATGTGTGCTTACACACACCGAGGTCCACGTTCACTTCCTCTCCATCTGATAGACACACAAATAAATACAAAACAAATAGAAAGTAAACGTGCGGTGGCTTAGACGAGCTGCATTGCTTTCTTTTTATTGTCTCTCCTCATCCCACCCTCTTCCTTTTCTCTAAGTTGGATATATCCGATTTCCTAATGCATTCGCAACCTCCTATTTTTTTTTTTAAACCCTTCAAAGCTGATGTAATATAACCCAACACGACCGTCCGCCTTTATCGTTCAACAAAACGAGCTGTACCTGTTACTGTAGGGTTTGTAATTCTTAAGGCTTGAGCTCCTTCTCAATCTGCTGTTTCTGATATTTCGTCCACCACCTGTGTAACCAATCGAGCTCCTGTTTTAATGCGTTAGAAAGCAAGCCCACTACTGCTGAGATCCGGGGATCCAGGGTTCGAATCTGAGCTGTGCTATCGGCCGGCCGGGTGTCTGCACGGACATGATCGACTAATATCCGAGTCGGTTGAATCTGCCTGGCTGTTAGGGGTCGCACTAGTCAGTGCGCTCTCAATGCAGGTCCCAAGCCTGGATAGAAATAGGAAGGTTGCCCAGCGGAATATCTCACCAGCGCTGAGATTCTGAACTTTGCCACCGTCACCCTCGGCTTGCTCAACAGAAGGTTTTTGGTCTGTTGGTCCTGGAGTCTGTAAAGTTGCTTTGAGACGATGTCCATGGTAAAAAGCGCTATACAAATAAAATTGACTCGACTTGACTTGAACTCCCCCGGTACGAATCTCGGCTCTGCGACCTGGGCTGGGCACCATCTAGCGGGGACAATCGGCAGTGCCTGCAGCAGAGAAAAATTGGACACTAGTCTGCTGGGTGGGAAAAGACCGGACTAATAAAGGGGAATGGGGTCTTCAAGCGCTGTGTAAGGACCCTGGTTGAAGTGGAGGAGTTTGGAGACACTAAATTGGGAGAAAAGGGAGAAAATGCATAAATAAATAGAAAAAAATACATACTACATACTTTCGATTGAGGTGCTTGAGTGGTGCAGCGGTAAAACACGGTAGCCCAGGACTCCTTGGAACCGGGGGGTCCAGGGTTCAGTTTGGGGGATTATGTCCGAAACGGCTTACAATGCAATGCAGGAAAAACTAATTGCTCCTCAGTGATTGGCGTCACCGTGCCAGGCTCCTGTTTCTCCAGCACAAAAGAACGTCGGTTTGGAAGAAAGTCGAGGAACAAAGGAAAGAAACCAGGAGGAAGGAGGACTTCTTAATTCCTCTTTGTGCATACCTCTCTAATAACCCAGTGATCAAAGGCATGCCAAATCACACACACACACACACACACACACACACACACACACTGTGCCACTGCATACTGGGAGATGGAAGCGGGAGAGAGAAAGGAATAGAGGTGAAGGAGCCACGCCAAGTGAGACTGACTTCAAAGAATCTTAGGCAGGCCTATTTGGCACCAGATTACTCTCTTTGTGCGAGTGTGTGTGTGTGTGTTTGCACAAATACACTCTTACCCCTCTGTTTGGAAAATCTGTGCTGTGAAAATCAGCTGATTGGTGCTGAAGACGCATCAGAACGTTTGATGTAAGAGCTCATAAATCTATTTTTAATAATGATTAATTATAATCTCGGCAGAGCTACGGGACGGGCGATCGGGGTGGGGGGTGTTGAAGCCCTGCAGATTGGCGTCCCGTCCAGGGTTTTCCTGCTTTGTGTGCAATGTTTCCTGGTAAAACTGGACCTGCAGCGACCCTGACCAGGATAGAACCTTAATACATAATTGTCACTACAAGTTTCCCCCTGAAAACAGAAGGTCTGTAAGAGAACCTAAATTCTCAGATTCCGTAAAATGCACCTACTGAGGCGCCTCAATCCTGAGTGATGATCTGAGTGAAAAACGAATATAATGCGGAGCAACCAACAGAGTTCTTCTCAGTTTCTAATGTAAATAAATTCTCACTGATGTTTAATTTGTATAAAGGTGTAATTATACGAGTGTCGTTTAAGCTGGAACGTAACTAGACTAGATTGCGAGATAAAGGGGGAAAATCCACAAGAAAAGAATTAGATATGTCCAAAAATATGTCCTTAGCTCGGTTGCGCGGCGGCGTGACTCTCTGTCCTTCAGCCGTTCTCCTTCTGTCCCGGCGTCCCGCCGCTCGGACCGGTCTTGCTGGCGGACGACCCGCACGTGCACGCGCAGTGGACAGACACGATCTTTGTTTTGACTTTGCACAGTGTGATACAGAAGCTAAAATAAACACGAACGCTGGAGCGCCCGCGTCCGTCTCCGCGTCGCCCGGGAGCCGCCGCTAATCCGCTTTTCTGGCAGCCGGTTCTGAACCCGGCGGCTCTCTGAGGTGGCGCCCGAGGCCGAGACCCGGGCACGTTCTCGTATGAGAGGTGTGTGTACGTGATTGTATTTAGATTCTGTGGACCTGGGGGGCGTCTTTGTGAGACTTTGAGAGATGGAAGAGCTGCCTGTACCACCAGATTTTTCTCACAGATGATGAGCTGGCACATTACACCCCAAAATAAAAGGTATTTAATAATATAGAAGTGCCACAGCATGGCAGTAGAGGCACAGCAACGTGCACAAAGGCTGGTCAGGACTGAGCCAGGAATGAGCCACGCCTTCTTGTTCAACATCGGTGCCAGTGTCCATGTAGGCGCCTGGATTGGACTCCTGTCTGCGTAAATGGGCACAAATTCCCACCAACATGGGTGTAATGCACTAGCTGCCCATCTGTGGGAATTTGTGCCCAAATCTCAGCTGTGCTATTGATCGTCCAGGCGCCTACACGGACACGTGTACTGCCTGTATAGTGGATTCCTCATCTCCGCTGCGATTACGCCCCCTGCTGGCCGGTCAGTGCACCTACACTCTGGGTGCTCGATTGATTGCTGGGAGATACTGCGCCCTCTGAGACCCTGACTCTAGCAGCTGACCATCTGTGGGAATTTGTGCCCATTTATGCAGACAAGTGTTTATAACACCTGGACAGATGTTGAACCTGAAATAACTTTTAATTAACTCTTATATTCATGTGTATTGTGCTAACTGAACATCTGTGGGATCCAGGTTCAAATCTCAGCTGTGCTATCGACCGCCCGGGCACCTACATGGGCACGATTGGTACCGTCGAGGCACCTACACTTGGGGGGGCTTGATCGATGACAGGGAGATACTGCGCCCTCTGAGACCTTGAATCTAGCGGGTGAAAAGAAGTGGTCAGATGTGTGGGGAAGTGTGTGGGATGACAGCTGGAACATGTTTTCCCCTGTTCATGCACAGAAGGAACAATAATAAGAGCCCAGGTGTGAATCGTGTGTGTGTGTGTGTGTGTGTGTGTGTGTGTGTGTGTGTGTGTGTGTGTGTGTGTGTGTGTACTCGCTGTACCTGCTTGGTGGACACATTTCCTCATACCTCACATATTGTTGTGGCTGAGAGCTGTAACATCAGATTTCTGGGAACCCTCGGCGTCCGTGTTTAATCTCCACGTCCCCGCTCCTCTTTGTTCCTTTTTCTCTGCACGCCGTCTGTACACGTAGACGGACCCGTCTGGACCCGGCCACCGCCCTCCGTCCGGCGTGTTCATTCATGAGCTTGACCCCGTCCGCGTGTCCGGTTCAGAGCAGAGACGTTTCGGTCTGCGCTGCTGAATGGAGGCGGATTTCAGCCTGTTGCCGTTAGCTGAACACACACCCTAATCCCTCGAATCCCTCGAATGTCTCGAATCTAATCCCTCTGTGTTTTTATTTACCCTCCCGTGTTCCAGCGCCGTGTTCTGGGATCTAAAGTGCTGACTGGTGCCATGAGCCTCATTTATCAAGTTGGCGCCGTCAGCATCTGTCCTGCATGTATCATCTCATTAGTAAGCGCTCTGTATGTTATGTACAGATGATTTTCCGCCTGCGTCCCAAACTACATCCTATCGTCAAACTAAACCAATACAAGTGCACATAATGTATTATTAAATGTGTGTAATTTGAAACACACCCACTTATTTTTTATATATGTCTTTCCTTTAAGCCAAAAGAACCCAATGTAATTGCAGACATGATTGGCCGTGTCTAAGGGAGGGAAGGTGGCCGAGGCTCTGTGATAATAATAATATCCACGCCAAGTGATTATGAAGAAAGCGCATCCACTGTGACCCTGACCAGGATAAAGCACTGGTAAAACTATTGTGGGATGGCACGGTAGCACTGTCGTCTCACAGCAAGAGGGTCCTGGGTTTGATCCCCAGGTGGAGTGGCTCGGGTCCTTTCTGTGTGGCGTTTGCATGTCCTCCCCGTGTCTGTGTGGGTTTCCTCCGGGCGCTCCGGAGTTTCCTCCCACAGTCCAAAGACGTGCAGTCGGGCTAATGGAGACAGTGAGTGACTGCTTCAGGTCCTGCCACCACCAAGCTGCCACTGCTGGACTCCTGAGCAAGAAGCTTAATCCTCAGCTCGGTGGGTAGCACTGTCGCCTCACAACAAGAAGGTCCTGGGTTCGATTCCCAGGTGGATCGGTCCGGGTCCTTTCTGTGTGGCGTTTGCATGTTCTCCTCGTGTCTGTGTGGGTTTTCTCCGGGCGCTCCGGTTTCCTCCGACAATCCAAAGACGTCCAAGTGAGGTGAACTGGAGGTGCAAAACTGTCCATGACTGTGCACAAAGCGAGGTCCAGTTTTAGGGCAGTTGTAGCCTAGTGGTTAAGGTACTGGACTAGTATCCGAAAGGTTGCTGGTTCAAGCCCCCACCACTGCCAGGTTCTCACTGTTGGGCCCTTGAGCAAGGCCCTTAACCCTCAATTGCTTAGATAATATATTGTCACATTACTGTAAGTCGCTTTGGATAAAAGCATCCGCTAAATGCAGAAAATGTAAATGCAAACAGTTCGGCATCATGAGACTCCCGCGGGCGTGCACAGTGATGAATTGGAACCTCACAAATTCCCACAGACACGCTCCGGAATCCTGTGGAAAGCCATTCCACCACAGCGGAGTCTGATATAGCTGTACAGAGAACGTCAGACTCCATATTAATACATATACAGTGTATCACAAAAGTGAGTACACCCCTCACATTTCTGCAAATATTTCATTATATCTTTTCATGGGACAACACTATAGACATGAAACTTGGATATAACTTAGAGTAGTCAGTGTACAGCTTGTATAGCAGTGTAGATTTACTGTCTTCTGAAAATAACTCAACACACAGCCATTAATGTCTAAATAGCTGGCAACATAAGTGAGTACACCCCACAGTGAACATGTCCAAATTGTGCCCAAATGTGTCGTTGTCCCTCCCTGGTGTCATGTGTCAAGGTCCCAGGTGTAAATGGGGAGCAGGGCTGTTAAATTTGGTGTTTTGGGTACAATTCTCTCATACTGGCCACTGGATATTCAACATGGCACCTCATGGCAAAGAACTCTCTGAGGATGTGAGAAATAGAATTGTTGCTCTCCACAAAGATGGCCTGGGCTATAAGAAGATTGCTAACACCCTGAAACTGAGCTACAGCATGGTGGCCAAGGTCATACAGCGGTTTTCCAGGACAGGTTCCACTCGGAACAGGCTTCGCCAGGGTCAACCAAAGAAGTTGAGTCCACGTGTTCGGCGTCATATCCAGAGGTTGGCTTTAAAAAATAGACACATGAGTGCTGCCAGCATTGCTGCAGAGGTTGAAGACGTGGGACGTCAGCCTGTCAGTGCTCAGACCATACGCCGCACACTGCATCAACTCGGTCTGCATGGTCGTCATCCCAGAAGGAAGCTGACGCACAAGAAAGCCTGCAAACAGTTTGCTGAAGACAAGCAGTCCAAGAACATGGATTACTGGAATGCCCTGTGGTCTGACGAGACCAAGATCAACTTGTTTGGCTCAGATGGTGTCCAGCATGTGTGGCGGCGCCCTGGTGAGAAGTACCAAGACAACTGTATCTTGCCTACAGTCAAGCATGGTGGTGGTAGCATCATGGTCTTGGGCTGCATGAGTGTTGCTGGCACTGGGGAGCTGCAGTTCATTGAGGGAAACATGAATTCCAACATGTACTGTGACATTCTGAAACAGAGCATGATCCCCTCCCTTCGAAAACTGGGCCTCATGGCAGTTTTCCAACAGGATAACGACCCCAAACACAACCTCCAAGATGACAACTGCCTTGCTGAGGAAGCTGAAGGTAAAGGTGATGGACTAAACCCAATTGAGCACCTGTGGCACATCCTCAAGTGGAAGGTGGAGGAGTTCAAGGTGTCTAACATCCACCAGCTCCGTGATGTCATCATGGAGGAGTGGAAGAGGATTCCAGTAGCAACCTGTGCAGCTCTGGTGAATTCCATGCCCAGGAGGGTTAAGGCAGTGCTGGATAATAATGGTGGTCACACAAAATATTGACACTTTGGGCACAATTTGGACATGTTCACTGTGGGGTGTACTCACTTATGTTGCCAGCCATTTAGACATTAATGGCTGTGTGTTGAGTTATTTTCAGAAGACAGTAAATCTACACTGCTATACAAGTTGTACACTGACTACTCTAAGTTATATCCAAGTTTCATGTCTATAGTGTCGTCCCATGAAAAGATATAATAAAATATTTGCAGAAATGTGAGGGGTGTACTCACTTTTGTGATACACTGTATATAATAGTGGAATAGGACGTCCGACAAGCTGAAGGTCACGCGTCCATAATATTTTTGGAATTGTAGGTGTCGGCACATTTCTGATTGATGGGTGTGCAGATGTGATCACCCTGCGTGTGTGTGTGTGTGTGTGTGTGAGGAACAAGGTACAAAAAAAAAAACTGATGAGGCAGCACCTTAAAACTGGAATGAACTCGTCTGTTAATCCAGCATATCTGTGTCTGGTGTGTGTGTGTGTGTGTGTGTGTGTGTGTGTGTGTGTTGGGCAGTATTGCAGCGGTAGGACTTTTTCGAGGTTGCAATTTATTTTGCTGCTCAGCCGTGTGATGAGGAGGAGAGGGACCGGACACTGGGCTCTGACCTTACTGATAACGGCGAGAGGGGGGGGGGGGGGGGTTGATGATGACAGAACAGAACATATTCCAGCGGATGTGATAGAAACACGGAGGGAGACGTCGACTGGCACGCCAACGGGTTGTGCCGCCCAAGGCTAACTGTGTTATCTTACTAAGCTAAAACGGTCTAAGTAGTGCGTCTAAATAATCTGCCTCGTGACTTCCATGGCTTATTAGAATCCTCTCTACGTAGGCAGCTGCCCAGGTAGGCAAAAGTCTGGCCACTCCTAATGCCCGGGTGTGCATACTCTGGGACCCTCACAGTTCTAACCCCTTTACCCACAGTACTGGTACCAGCTTTGGTCGAATACTCAGCCAGCTAGCTGGGGTAGCTGGAACACACGCGAGTACGTTTTCACCTGAAATACTCGAGTGTGGCAGTAGGGGGCGGCCTTTAACTGACCTGGCATCAGTGACGTATTTAGCGATTCGGAAGCCAAAAGAACCCAGTTGTATTACAGACATGATTGGATATGTCTAAGTGAATATAATATAATCATCCACGCCAAGTGATTCTGAAGAAAGCGCATCCACTGCGACCCTGACCAGGATAAAGCGGTGGTAAAACTGTTGTGGGGCGGCACGGTAGCACTGTCGTCTCACGACAAGCGTGGGTTTCCTGCGGGCGCTCCGGTTTCCTCCCACAGTCCAAAGACAAGGGGTTCTAACCCCTTTACCCACAGTACTGGTACCAGCTTTGGTTAAATAGCCAGCTGGGGTATCTGGAACACACGCGAGTAGGTTTTCATCTGAAATACTCGAGTGTGGCAGTAGGGGGCGGCCTTCAACCGACCTGGCATCGGCACGTCTCTCCTCTCCGCGACGTATTTAGCGATTCAGAACCCACCGCGCCAGCCGATTGATACTCGCATCCCCGCGCTAGATTAAAACCGTCTCATCGTCACAGGCGCGGCTCCTAATCTCGGCCCCCGATTGACACCGGCGGCCGGGGAAATGAGCACATCTCATTGTTTGCGCTCGTCAAATCTGGTCAGAACCCGATTCTTGGGTGGCGAATTTGCATATCCTTAAGTATTTCTGTCGGAGACGGGGGCCGTAAATCCTTCTTAAGTGTTCGACGCGTTCGGGAAATTCATCCGCGGCGTATCGGCGCGCGCTATTAGGCGGGTATAATGCGCCAGCCTAATCTGCTGGATAAGAAAGGGGAGGCGGGCGTCGTTTTGTTTTCTTCAGGGACGACACGCCGTATTTTCCCAGCAATTCAACGGGGGCTCAAATGTCAACACAAATGTCAAGAGTCACTGCAGCGCCGGCGTTTTCTCTTTATTCTGTTTTATTCATCGTTTCCATTTAGCGGAAGGACTTCGTTGAGCTTCTTATCAGCACCCGGAGGGGATTGGATGTCTGGGTAATTTGTTTGCTCCTGTAGATGGATAATTGAAGTTGCCCAGGTTTTGCCCACCTATTTATTTCTGCACTGTAGGTTCATTGGCATCGTAGATGAATCTTCTGGAAGGACTTTGGACGTTTTTGCTCTGATGTTTACGTGTGATCCAAGGTCACTGAAGGTCATCAAAGGTCTTGCTCAAGAGCCCAACAGTGGTGTGGTTTGACCCATTTCCAATCCATTTGTGGCCTTTAGCGGACGCTTTTTATCCAAAGCGACTCACAATTACGACTGAACACGATTTGAGCAATCGAGGGTTAAGGGCCTTGCTCAGGGGTCCAACAGTGGGTCCAACAGTGGCAACTTAGTGATGGTGGGCCTTGAACCGGCAACCTTCTGATTACTAGTCCAGTACTTTAACCACTGAGCTATCTCTGCCCACGTTTCTCTTTGTTTCTCCCCTTGTACCCTGTTTATTAACATCAACACTGACAGGGTAGTAAACAAGTAGTGTGTTGTACTGGTATGAGTGTAGCAGGTGCAGCAGTGTTGTTGGGATTTTTTAACACCCCAGTGTCTCCAATCAAAAATAGAAAGACAAAAGCGTCCCCTGATGAGAGACCAGAGGAGGATTAGGACACATTATGTAATAAACTACAACCAGAGCTAACAGGGTGTGTGTTCATAACCCAGTGACTTTCCGGTTACCAGTCCAGTACCTCAATTGCTGGGCGTATCAGGTGCAGCAGTGTTGTTGGGATTTTTAAATCCGTCATTAAGAACACACACCCTGTTAGCTCTGGTTGTATCTCATTACCTCCTCTAGTCTCTCATCAGTGGACGCTTTTGTCTTCCTATTTTTGTTGGAGACACTGGGGTGTTTAAAAATCCCAACAACACTGCTGCACCTGCTACCCTCATACCAGTACAACACACTACACACAACACACTACCTGTTTGTTACCCTGTCAGTGTTGATGTTAATAAACAGGGTACAAGGGGAGATACAAAGTGTACCGAGCAACATATGGTCTACAGTTAGTAATCGTATACCTGCAAAGTTAGTCTGTATTGTAGATGTATGGCTGGGACTGATGATGTTCAAGAAAGTCTCAGTTGATGTTTCAGTTTATTCCAGAGCTGTTTATTGGTGCTGAGGTCAGGGCTCTGTGCTTCTTCATTCCTTCTCATAGAGCTTGCTTTGTGAACATGCTGGAGCAGGAAAGGACCTTCCCTAAACTGTTTCTGCAAAGTTCAAAGCATATAATATTTCTTCATATAATTGATTTATTACACGTTAGTAACTGCTGTGGCTAAAACACATGAATTCAGTAATTACAAAGTGTGTCCCAATACTTTTGTCCACATATATGTACACATACTGTGTGTGTGTGTGTGTGTGTGTGTGTGTGTGTGTGTGTGTGTGTGTGTGTGTGTGTGTGTGTGTGTGACCACACAGGGCGCCAATCCATCGCAGGGTCTCGGAGTGTGGTACTGCATCGTGCCCAGTGACCCTGACCAGGATAAATCAGTGGTATTAAACATGAATATAACAAAAAAAGGACGTCTGACACACAATTTAAGCTTTTATTGACCTTTAGGGACCTGTCCAGCCATTCACTCCCTCAGTCACAGCCAATCATGTCCGTCTCTGGTCGAATATGAGAGCTCGAGATCTCGGGTTGTGCCCGTGCTATCTTTATGTTAGCTGTACATAAATAAATACAGTTATTTGTATACAATACTCGAGCACATGCCCATCCTAGTGCTGATGCCCTCGTTCCCTCAGCGCCAGCAGAAAACCTTCCCTCGCTTGTTCTGGTTTCTGACAAACTGGCATCGAGCTGCTCTGATCACCTCGTTCTGGCACCTCGTCTCCCCCCCCCCCCCTTTCTGCTTTGGCCTTTTCTTTTAGCCTCGTGGCCAAAATGCACCACTGCTTTTAGCTCGATGTGCACTTGGCATGTCGTTTGGCTCAGGATGAAATATTCTGTCCTGCTCTGATCGTTCCGTGTGACTCGACACGTCGGGTTGGGATCCGTCCGGCGTTTTTTCCTCGAGGTGACCGTTCACCTCCGGTTACATTTAATGCGATGCACGCTTTTTAAGAAGGACATCAGTAACTCCTACATGGAATTACAATAAAGGAAAGTAATTACACCAACCCATAAACAACATCAAATAAATATAGTCTTAATAATAACTAGGGATGCATCGATACCATTTTTGCCCAACCAAGTACAAGTACATGCATTTTTGTACTTGCCGATACCAATACCTATTTAGAATAGCGTTTTTTTTTAAAACAAAAACACACGTGAGAAGTGACGAGAAGTTTAATGATACCACGTCCAAAAATGCACGTCAACAAGTAGCGAGCGATCAAAGTGTTTGTGCGCTGATGTGATGAAATCAAGGAGGAAAAATAAATGAATCTGAGTGGATTTGGCAACACGAATAGCATGGATCGTTCTGTAGTGTGTTGGAGGTTAATAAATAAAAACTCGAGCGCCGAGTTGCTCCCGAGCCGGCAAATCTAGCGCCGACCAGTCGCCGAGCGAAAATCAGGGCAAAAATCGTGTAGTGTGAACTAGGCATAATGCAGCAACGTGCACTAGGCACACGGTATCGGATGTTTAGTATCGGAGCCTCGTTTACGAGTACGAGTACAAGTTAATGAGCGCGGTATCGGGCAAATACCCGACACCAGTATCGGTACTCACGCATCTCTAATAATAATAATAATAACAATAATAATAATAATAATAATAATAACAATAATAATAATAATGTAAGTATTTTAATTATGTGTGAAATAACTTTTTAACTTTCTATTTGCAAATTTTTCTTCTTTTTTCTTTGTTTTAAATGATTAGAGTGTTTATTCTTCTACATAAATGGTACCACTGTAAGAACTGCAATTTCCCTCTGGGATCGATAAAGTATTTCTGATTCTTCCTCAGCTGCCAGTGTACTCGTCATCAAGATCTGTTGTTGTTATTTTGAAATAGTCACTATATTCAAAAAGTGTTAGGATAGATAGTTGACAGACTGACAGACAGTGACAGACACCCATACTGTAGCAGGTCCGAGGATTCTGTTACTGACTGTGTGATGCTACTGGATCTACCCGTCCTGTCATAGGAAACCGAAACAACTATTCCAGCTAATTATCTAAGAGTATTAGTATTTTTTTAAGGTGACTATTCTTCCATCCGCAGGGTACGAGGGGTCATATCGGGCTGCGTTGCTACCTCAGTAGAGGATTCTAATAACACATCGAACTCATAAGGATGATTATTTGGATGCTCCACTGTAATTAGACGCTCCATCGTTATTCAGTCAGATTATTACTCAGAATTAAGGCGCCTCAGGAGGAGCATTTTAGGGAATCTAAGAATTTAGACGTGCCCTCTTCTCAGGAGCGTAGGATGTCGTATGTAGTGAGATCACTAGGTTTTGGGCGGCACGGTGGCTAAGTGGGCAGCGATGTCGCCTCACAGCGAGAAGGTCCTGGGTTGGATCCCCAGGTGGGGCGGTCCGGGTCCTTTCTGTGTGGAGTTTGTAGTCGTGTGGCGTTTCCTCCGGGTGCTCCGGTTTCCTCCCACATCCCAAAGACGTGCAAGTGAGGTGAACTGGAGATACGAAATTGTCCAGGCCTGTGTTCGATCTTGTGTAATGAGTGACTACCGTTCCTGTCATGATTGTAACCAAATGTGTAAAACATGACGTTAAAATCCTAATAAACAAACATCACTAGGTTTTCATAGTGTCATAATGCAATTTTTTTTGGTAAATACCAGGGATCCTTTGGCCATATTTGTAATCTGTTATGTGCTGAGCTACAGTTGATCTCTCCCCTCCAGACTGAGGGCAAAAGCTTGTAGATCGTATTTCAGTGGATTCTAGGGTTAATTCTGGTGTCTGAACTACAGGGGGCGCCATTGACCACCGTGATTAAAAACACCATCCTGATCCCTTTTCAGTCGCAATAACAATAATACAGCCTTAATGTTATCAAACTACATTTAATTTGCCACTCATGATTAATAATTAAGTCTAAATTGGGGATTGGGTTGTAGATCCAGAAGGTTAGGAGTTCAAGACCCACCTCTAGCTCATTGGATCTGATTCAGAATCCATTTAATGATCAAGTATACAGCGAGTACAAAGAATCTGGCTTCTGTGTTTTTGGTGCGGGCGGCACGGGGGCTCGGTGGGTAGCGCTGTCGCCTCACAACAAGAAGGTCCTGGGTTTGATCCTCTCTGTGTGGAGTTGGCATGTTCTCCCCGTGTCTGTGTGGGTTTCCTCCCACAGACCAAAAACATGCAGTCAGGTTAATTGGAGACACTGAATTGCCCTATAAGTGAATGGGTGTGTGCATGTGTGTGTGTGTGTCCTGTGATGGACTGGCGCCCCGTCCAGGGTGTTACTGTGTGCCTTGCGCCCATTGAAAAGCTGGGATAGACTCTAGCGACCCTTTTGGTGCAAAACGTATAGAGACAACAAAGCTAAGAGGCACTCGGACACTGTACGCGATGTTTAAAACTCTCCCGACGCTCCTCTTTGTCTCCGCCTGTGCGCAGGAGTCTCCGTCGGGCCGGAGGAAAGCCCTGGCCACCAGCAGCATCAACATGAAGCAGTACGCCAGCCCCATGCCCACGCAGACGGACGTCAAGCTCAAGTTCAAGCCTCTGTCCAAGAAGGTGGTGTCGGCCACGCTGCAGTTCTCGCTGTCCTGCATCTTCCTGCGTGAGGGCAAAGCCACGTAAGTTCTTCCTCCCTCACAGAAACAAACATGCAAGGTGCCATGAAGCTGCTCATTATTGGTGTGGAAGTGCATGAATTTTTGGATTCTGTTTACACCAGTGTGGACGCACGATGCCGTACGGGACACGCCACAATAACACACACGTATCAGATAACAGGTGAAGCGGCATCAGACCAGTCCGAGTGTTCGCGTGTTCCTCACATTCCCAGCATTCCATCCATCACTCCTCATCTTCTACACTCTCTCTCTCACTCAGGGTCTCGGTGTAGGTCCCTGTCGACCTCCTGAGAAACATGCAGGTGGATCATTACACACACACACACACACACACACACACACACACACACACACACACACACTTATGTACTTATAATGTTTCTCATAGACACACACACACACACACACATCTATATATACAGTCTTACACTCACATAGTCTCTCTCTCTCACACACACACATACTGTCTCACACTCAGTCACACACACACACACACACACAGTCTTATATACATATAGTCACACACACAGTCTCACATACTGTCTCACACTCAGTCTCACACACACACACACACAGTCTTATATACATATAGTCACACACACAGTCTCACATACTGTCTCACACTCAGTCTCACACACACACACACACACACACACAGTCTTATATACATATAGTCACACACACAGTCTCACATACTGTCTCACACTCAGTCTCACACACACACACACACACACACACAGTCTCACATACTGTCTCACACTCAGTCACACACACACACACACACACACACACAGTCTTATATACATATAGTCACACACACAGTCTCACATACTGTCTCACACTCAGTCTCACACACACACACACAGTCTCACATACTGTCTCACACTCAGTCACACACACACACACACACACACACACAGTCTTATATACATATAGTCACACACACAGTCTCACATACTGTCTCACACTCAGTCTCACACACACACACACACACACACACACAGTCTCACATACTGTCTCACACACATACACACACAGTCTCACATACTGTCTCACACTCAGTCTCACACACACACACACAGTCTCACATACTGTCTCACACTCAGTCTCACACACACACACACACACACACACACACAGTCTCACATACTGTCTCACACTCAGTCACACACACACACACACACACACACACACAGTCTTATATACATATAGTCACACACACAGTCTCACATACTGTCTCACACTCAGTCACACACACACACACACACACACACACAGTCTTATATACATATAGTCACACACACAGTCTCACATACTGTCTCACACTCAGTCTCACACACACACACACACAGTCTTATATACATATAGTCACACACACAGTCTCACATACTGTCTCACACTCAGTCTCACACACACACACACACACACACAGTCTCACATACTGTCTCACACTCAGTCACACACACACATACACACACACACACACACACACAGTCTTATACATATAGTCACACACAGTCTCACACACACACACACACACACACACACACACACACAGTCTCACATACTGTCTCACACTGTCACACACACACATACAGTCTTACATACATATAGTCCCACACAGTCACACACACACACAGTCTCACATACTGTCTCACACTCAGTCACACACACATAGTCTCACACACATACACACACAGTCTCACATACTGTCTCACACTCAGTCTCACACACACACACACAGTCTCACATACTGTCTCACACTCAGTCTCACACACACACACACACACACACACACACACAGTCTCACATAATGTCTCACACTGTCACACACACACATACACAGTCTTACATACTGTCTCACACTCAGTCTCACACACACACACACACACACACAGTCTCACATAATGTCTCACACACACAGTCACACACACACACAGTCTCACATACTGTCTCACACTCAGTCTCACACACACACACACACACACACAGTCTCACATAATGTCTCACACACACAGTCACACACACACACAGTCTCACATACTGTCTCACACTCAGTCACACACACATAGTCTCACACACATACACACACAGTCTCACATACTGTCTCACACTCAGTCACACACACACACACATACACACACAGTCTCACATACTGTCTCACACTCAGTCACACACACATACACACAGTCTTACATACATATAGTCGCACACAGTCACACACACACAGTCTCACATACTGTCTCACACTCAGTCACACACACACACACACACACAGTCTTACATACATATAGTCGCACACACAGTCACACACACACATACACAGCCTTACATACACAGTCACACACACACAAACAGTCTCAGATACAGTCGCACACACATACAGTCTCAGATACAGTCTCTCTCTCTCACACACACACACACGTACTGTCACACACACAGTCACACACACACACACATACACATACATATAGTCACACACACACACACACACACATACACATACATATAGTCACACACAGTTACCCACACACACACAGTCTCACATGCTGTCTCACACTCAGTCACACACACACACATATTTATCACACTCAAACATATACATATATAGGGGTGTATGTATTGTCTCTCTCTCACACACACACACACAGTCTCACACTCTCTCACACACACAGTCTCACACACAAACACACATTTATGACACACAAACATATACATATATAGGGGTGTATATATGCACATGTGTATATGTATAGTCTTACATAGTCTCACACGCGCACACTCACACACACACACATACACATACAGTCACACACCCAGACATACCAACTAGAAGGTTGGCTCAGCGTCGTGCGTGGGTCAGGGGATCTGTGACAGGATGCTTCTCACTGAATCGGTGAAAGCTGCGTTTTTGTCAGGTGCCAGTTGAGTTCATGAACTCAGCCCTGCTCAAAAAGCACCCGGAGAATCTCTCATCCTCTGAATATGGTTTCACTGAATGGATGTTAAAGAAGCCGGTCTGGGAGGATTTTTTTTTTCCATCGTGTCTCTTTGACATTCATGCGATTCCAACAAGCAGCACTGAAATGAAATATTTCCCGCCGCCGGCCCTGAAAGTGTAAATATCCCTCACCTGGTCAGCGGGGCTTCTTTCCCCCCCAAACACTCTCTGTTCTATAGAAAGCGAGCGAGAGGCATATACCGCGCGCTCGGGCCTTTTGTGCTATCTGCGCGCGAGCGTCTTTTGTGCGCGTAACCCCTCTTAACCCGCCGGAATGATGTCACGAGGACACAAATAAACTCCATTACATACGTTCAAATAAGCCCCGGCGCCGGCAAAAGAAAGGCTGGGGCGCATTCACCGAGAGGAGATGGAGAAGCCGCGAGAGAGGACGAGGGGTCGGGAATGAGAATGAGATAGGAGGAGAGGAGATGGAGAGAGAGGGAAATGAAGAGAGCTGGTGCTAGCGCTGGTGCTAATCCCGTGCTTTTATCTTCAGGGTGGAAGCTCAGGCTGGCGCTTCTCATGATGATGAGCATGAAAGACACTGTTAACCTCGCTTTGTTTATTCCTTTCTTTTTTTATTTTGTTTATATCCGGGACGTTTTTGAAATACAGTCAGCTCCAGAATTATTGGCACCCCTGCTTGAGACGGCTCAAAAATGCCGGTGGTGGCCTAGCGCCACCCGAGTACCTCAACAGACTTTTTTTGTTTGTTGGTTTGTTTGTTTGTTTTAAAGATAATAAAATGACGAGCCAGATATGGATAGGCGTCCCCCAAGGTGTCTTGAAAGGCCAATTTTATTATTTGGTTCACCATTTGTCGCCTTCAGCACACTGTTGCTCCAGTTCCTCCTACAGGAGCTGCATCTAATTCCTGAATCCCGGCCAGCACAAACAGTCTTTGTCATACTTAATTCAGTTGTTATGTGACCTTGTCTACAGCAAAAGAAAAAAGCTGAAAAGTTGAATGTAATCAAATATACCTGGGGTATGAGGTATGGGGTATTGGGGCTTTAAAGCAACTTTTTTGGGGTTCCACCTGAGTTTGAGTTTGAGGGAATCATCGTCCATGTCAGGGTTTTAAAACTAATAATAAAGGCTTAACACTGACCTGGATACCTTTTGTTTGTTTATTCATTTTAAAGATAATAAAATGATGAGCCAAATATGTATAAGTGTCCCCCAAGGTGTCTTGAAATCCTACAAGAACAGCATCTCATTTCTAGATTAGATCCCGGCCAACACAAGCAGTTTTCTTTATACTTTGTTCAGTTGTTATGTGCCCTTATTTGTCTAAAAGCCAAAAAAAAACCTGAAAGGTTGAATGTAATCAAATATACCTGGTGTTATGGGGTAATGGGGCTTTAAGGCAACTTTTTGGGGTCCACCTGAGTAGTACCTGTTCAAGCGAACCATTGTCCATATCAGGGTTTTTAAAACGAATAAAAAAGGTTTAACAATGGCCGGATACCTTGACTTGTTTGTTTGTTTATTCATTTTAAAGATAATAAAATGACCAGCCAAATATGTATAGGCGTCCCCCAAGGTTTCTTGAAATCCTACAAGAACAGCATCTCATTTCTGGATCCCGGCCAGCACAAGCAGTTTTCTTCGTACTTTGTTTGGTTGTAATGTTCCATCTTTTGTCTAAAACAAAAGGAAAAAAGCTGACAAGTTAAATGTAATCAAATATATCTGGGGTATGGGGTAGTGGGGCAACTTTCGGTCAACTTTTTGGGGTCCACCTGAGTAGTACCTGTTTGAAGGACCCACATTTTGTCCAGGATTTTTTTAACACAAATCGGGCAACACAAAAAACGCATGGTACTCTCTCTGCTCGGCTCTGCTCTGTACAATCTGGTCCCACTGTGGTTTACTAGATGTGACATAGAGCCTCCACAAGGGGGCGTTAATGTGCCTGTACAAATGGACGGCGTTTTCTGTTATTCAGGGACGAAGACATGCAAAGTCTGGCCAGTCTGATGAGCATGAAGCAGGCCGACATCGGCAACCTGGACGACTTCGAGGAGGAAAACGAGGAGGACGAGGAGAACCGCGTCAACCAGGAGGAGAAGACTGCCAAAATCACAGGTGCGGCCCATCGTACACGTCTTGACGTTAATGCTCAGATGGTTCCAGTTTGTTTGTTTGATTTCCGGACGCAGAAGCAGACGGGTTCTGTGAGATCAGAGATGATTTGCTCACGTGTTATTGCTCATGTTGTGTTGTGTTGCTTGGCGGCTCTGTTTGCAGAGATAGTCAGGCAGTTAAACGCTCTCAGCAGTGTCGATGAAGACACAGACGAAGCTCCAAAGATCAAACCAGCCTGTTCTCCTGCAGGTCTTCAGCTTTCCACTTCTCTTTCACCCCTTCAGTCCTGATCTCATCGCTTCCTGCACCTTCCCTGCTTTCATTTTAACATCCTCTTCCTGATTTTTTCACCTCCTCTGTATCGGTGTTGTGCTTCGTGTCTGGCTGCCTTTTGTTTTTGATTTGTAAGCCGTTCGTTCAGACTCATTTCCTGTCAGTTTGTGGTGAACTACTTGTGTCGGGAACTGAATGGAACGCTCGGACCGCCAACAAACTCTGTAAAGTACACCCAAACATCGACATGAAACAGAGGACACACCAAGAACGACGCATAGACAAGACGCAGAATTGGCCACACCAGAATGACCCACGGGGAGGCACAGTGGCTCGGTGGGTAGCACTGTCGCCTCACAGCAAGAAGGTCCCGGGTTCGATCGCCTTTCTGTGTGGAGTTTGCATGTTCTCCCCGTGTCTGCATGGGTTTTCCTCCGGGAGTCCAAAAACATGCAGTCAGGTTAATTGGAGACACTGAATTGCCCTATAGGTGAATGTGTGTCTGCCCTGCGATGTACTGGTGCCCCGTCCAGGGTGTTACTGTGTTGCCTTGCGCCCATTGAAAAGCTGGGATAGGCTCCAGCACCCCCTGCAACCCTTATTGGATAAGAGGTTAAGAAAGTGAGTGAGTGAGAATGACCCACCAAAACCTGATAAAGGGGTAAAAAAACCCAACAAGATTAAGCAGATCAGCCAAAATACACAAAGGAAAGACAACAGTCCGGGTCCTTTGTGTGTGGAGTTTGCATGTTCTCCCCGTGTCTGCGTGGGTTTCCTCCGGGAGCTCCGGTTTCCTCCCACAGTACAAAGACGTCCAAATGAGGTGAATTGGAGATACGAAATTGTGCGTGATTGTGTTTGATGTCTTGTATAACCAGTAACTACGTGTCCTGTCATGAAGGGAACCAAAGTGTGTAAAATATGACGTTAAATGCTGCCTGACCTAGACCTGTCACTGAAATAATACCATGGGACTTGAACTGGACATGGCTGGTCGAAACGCTTGCACTAGTCACATGGCATTCGTGGTAGTCTGGTGACTGCATGCATTTTGGAAGGGGCACGTGATAGTCTTAGCCTTTCTCGACTAGTGCTGCGGTCAGACAAGCAGCAAAAGGATTGCGATAGGGGAATTGGCAATGACCAAAAGTGTGTGTGTGTGTGGAGGGGGGATAGAGGAAAGGCCAAAAGAAAGGTTCACTCCAAACCGCAGTCATTATTTTCAGTTACAGTTTGTATTTCGTTGCCGTACATCAGCATTTCTTTTTTTATTTGCTGTTCCTGGTTTGCATTATTAACGTTATATCATTTCCCCATCGTATTGTGAGATTATTTTATATGTTTTTATGCCTATATGTTGCTTTCTGTGTGTCTATCACTGAGTGTAATCATGTACTAATATAAAAAGCCACGCCGTGCGTTTCTCTTCACTCAGAGCTGATCAGTAAGCTGAACTTCATGGATGAGGACGAGCAGCAGCAGAGCCACGCCAGCTCCAACCCCTTCGAGGAGGCCGCCGACCCCGCCGACCTCAACCCGTTCTGCGACCCCGAGGAGGAAGGTGAGGTCGTGCATTTGACCCCCTGTGACCCTTGCGAACAATGAGCGTCTCAGAACCCGGACCCGGTTATTAGGCTGTTAACTAATTAGCCGGTGTGACAAGATGGTCAGCGGAAGAGGTTCGAGCAGTCGCTGTATGTTCCGAAACGTGGCGTCTAGATATTAATGCCTCTGAAATGTTCCACGTGGTTTTATTAGCCGCACAAACTTTCACAAGATGATCATGTACTTATGATCACGAGGGTGGAAAAAAGAAGCCAGAAATCACTCGAGCACAGTGGGTGCAGAGACCAGGGGGTGGAGGGCGTTTGACATGGGACAAGCCAGTTTAACCCACTAATAACCTCTAATAATAACCCCTAGCCTTGTTCTCCTTTCTGTTTAGAATCGAGTCCACCACCTCCAGTGCAGCCCACTCCAAAGCCGGAGGACTCGCCCAATCCTCCGAACCCGTTCGACGACCCCGATCCAGAGCCCCCGGAGTACAGGAACCCGTTCGATGAACCGGAGCCGGAGAGCTCGACCCCCAAAGGCAGCGCCAGGAGGACGCCGCGGCCCGTGGACATGAGCAAGTACCTGTACGCGGACGCCGGCAAGACCGAGAGGGACGACGCGGAAGATATGGACGAGTGAGTGAAGTGAATGTGGGCTGTGTGAGCTGAATCTGCATTAGTGTGGAATAAGCGTCAGATCCAGTGTTACAGCTCCACGTGTATCTGTGTTTATCTGGATTTTCCTCCCTGTTTCACTTTTAAACTTGTGTTACAGCTCCAGCTTCTGAGAAATGGTGAGAATCAGAATCAGCTTCTCCCTAAAACGCTTCTGGTTAAAAATAAATGACAAACCTATTATTTCCTAATCAACCATTAAAAAGCCGTGTTTAATCAACTATAAATAAATATATAAAGCACGCTGTGGAATATCTCAGACCTGGAGTGAATTCTGATCCGAGCTCTTGCCAGATTACCTCACATCTGTGTGAGTCTGTGTGTGTGTTGATAGACGGATCCTCACACAGCGGTGTGTATTGATGCCGTGCATGTCTGCCTGTCAGTAAGTGCATTGCCGAGGCCAGAGGTCGAAGTTCTCCAGGCGTGACCTCAGCAGCACCTGGCTCCTCCGGAACTCGGACGAGTCCTTTATCGGCTAACCGAGCGGGGCAAAGGCTGCCTGGCGCAGACCTGGTGCAGGAGATAGATGGATAGTAGGATAGGATAGAATAGGACTACGATAGGATATAGGTTTGGATACGACATAGGATAGCATAGGATTGGATATAGAATATAGGATATAGGATAGGATATAATATAGGATATAGGATAGCCTTGGATATGATAGGATAGGGAATAGGATATAGAGGATAGGATATAGAGGATAGAATAGGATATAGGGGATATGATATAGAATATAGGATAGAATATAGGGGATAGGATAGCGTAGGATATAGGATAGGATATATGATATAAGAGATGGGATAGGATATAAGAGATGGGATAGGTTATGGGATAGGAGATAGGATATAGGGGATATGATATAGAGGATAGGATAGGGGATAGGAGATAGGATATAGAGGATAGGATATATGGTAGGATAGTATATAGGGGATAGGATAGGGGATAGAGGATAGGTTAGGATGTAGGATAGGATATATAGGATAGGATAATATGTAGGATGTAGGATAGGATATAGAGGATAGGATATATGGTAGGATAGTATATAGGGGATAGGATATAGGATAGGATATATGGTAGGAAAGTATATAGGGGATAGGATATAGAGGATAGGATATATGGTAGGATAGTATATAGGGGATAGGATAGGGGATAGAGGATAGGTTAGGATGTAGGATAGGATATATAGGATAGGATATATGGTAGGATAGTATATAGAGGATAGGATATAGGATAGGATAGGATATATGGTAGGATAGTATATAGAGGATAGGATATATGGTAGGATAGTATATAGGGGATAGGATAGGGGATAGAGGATAGGTTAGGATGTAGGATAGGATATATAGGATAGGATAATATGTAGGATGTAGGATAGGATATAGAGGATAGGATATATGGTAGGATATATGGTAGGAAAGTATATAGGGGATAGGATATAGAGGATAGGATATATGGTAGGATAGTATATAGGGGATAGGATAGGGGATAGAGGATAGGTTAGGATGTAGGATAGGATATAGAGGATAGGATATATGGTAGGATAGTATATAGAGGATAGGATATAGGATAGGATAGGATATATGGTAGGATAGTATATAGAGGATAGGATATAGGATAGGATAGGATATATGGTAGGATAGTATATAGAGGATAGGATATAGGATAGGATAGGATATATGGTAGGATAGTATATAGAGGATAGGATATAGAGGATAGGATATATGGTAGGATAGTATATAGGGGATAGGATATATGGTAGGATAGGATATAGGGGATAGGATATATGGTAGGATAGTATATAGGGGATAGGATATAGAGGATAGGATATAGAGGATAGGATATATGGTAGGATAGTATATAGGGGATAAGATATAGAGGATAGGATATAGGATAGGATATATGGTAGGATAGTATATAGGGGATAGGATATAGAGGATAGGATATATGGTAGGATAGTATATAGGGGATAGGATATAGAGGATAGGATATAGAGGATAGGATATATGGTAGGATAGTATATAGGGGATAGGGTATAGAGGATAGGATATATAGGATAGGATATATGGTAGGATAGTATATAGGGGATAGGGTATAGAGGATAGGATATATAGGATAGGATATATGGTAGGATAGTATATAGGGGATAGGGTATAGAGGATAGGATATATAGGATAGGATATATGGTAGGATAGTATATAGGGGATAGGGTATAGAGGATAGGATATATAGGATAGGATATATGGTAGGATAGTATATAGGGGATAGGGTATAGAGGATAGGATATATAGGATAGGATATAGGATAGGATATATGGTAGGAAAGTATATAGGGGATAGGATATAGAGGATAGGATATAGAGGATAGGATATAGGATAGGATATATGGTAGGAAAGTATATAGGGGATAGGATATAGAGGATAGGATATATGGTAGGATAGTATATAGGGGATAGGATATAGAGGATAGGATATAGAGGATAGGATATATGGTAGGATAGTATATAGGGGATAGGATATAGAGGATAGGATATAGAGGATAGGATATATGGTAGGATAGTATATAGGGGATAGGGTATAGAGGATAGGATAGAGGATAGGATATATGGTAGGATAGTATATAGGGGATAGGATATAGAGGATAGGATATAGAGGATAGGATATAGGATAGGATATATGGTAGGAAAGTATATAGGGGATAGGATATAGAGGATAGGATATATGGTAGGATAGTATATAGGGGATAGGATATAGAGGATAGGATATAGAGGATAGGATATATGGTAGGATAGTATATAGGGGATAGGGTATAGAGGATAGGATATATGGTAGGATAGTATATAGGGGATAGGGTATAGAGGATAGGATATATAGGATAGGATATATGGTAGGATAGTATATAGGGGATAGGATATAGAGGATAGGATATATAGGATAGGATATATGGTAGGATAGTATATAGGGGATAGGATATAGAGGATAGGATATATGGTAGGATAGTATATAGGGGATAGGGTATAGAGGATAGGATATATAGGATAGGATATATGGTAGGATAGTATATAGGGGATAGGGTATAGAGGATAGGATATATAGGATAGGATATATGGTAGGATAGTATATAGGGGATAGGGTATAGAGGATAGGATATATAGGATAGGATATATGGTAGGATAGTATATAGGGGATAGGGTATAGAGGATAGGATAGAGGATAGGATATATGGTAGGATAGTATATAGGGGATAGGGTATAGAGGATAGGATATATGGTAGGATAGTATATAGGGGATAAGATACAGGATATAGAGAATATGATATAAGGGATAGGATAGGATTTATCCCAAAGTAAATTGCAGAGCTACAGCGACGCATGTGTATGATGTAATAATAATCGATAATAATAATAATAATAATGATAATTTGATTCTCTCTCTTTGTTTTGTTTTTTTTAAGATCGAACCCCTTCTTCGAGGCCAGGTCAGGCACTCCGGTCGAGTCCGCGACAGAGAGCGCTGCAACATCCAAGAACGCCAAACGTCGTGCCCCTCTGCCTCCTTCAGCGACCCCCGCCGACCCAGTCGTGCCCAGTGAGCCCAAACCTGCCGTGCCTGAAAAGGTGCCCGTGGCGTGTCCTGCTTTAGGGCCAAGAGAGCTGGTCTCTTCTTCACCCAAAGTAAGTCGTCCTTCTCTGCTTCACTTTTGTCGTACCAGACGTGATTGGTTTTGGCTGTAGGGTGGGTGGTCGAAGCCCTGCGATGGATCGGTGCCCTGTCCCCCGCTTGTCGCCGTGTTTCCCCGCTGGAACCGGACCCACCACTACCCTGACCAGGAAAAATGACATTTAAAATACTAATAAATAAATACATTTAAATACAGGCGTGCACCAGGCTACTTAAGCATGTAATTAAATGCCTGTAATTAAGCGCCTCCGCGCTCCAGCAGCACCACAGGAGGGAGCGGGCGAGGCCGTAGGTGCGCCACAGGGTGAGACGGTGCCCACGTTAGTCAAATAAGAACAAGAGTGTGTGTGTGTGTGTGTGTGTGTGTGTGTGTGTGTGTGTGTGTGTGTGTGTGTGTGTGTGTGTGTTTATTTACACCCCCTGTGTACGTGTGTGTGTCTGTGCGTTAACGTGGTCGGTATTTAATTACGGCCCGAGGTTTATCAGAGAGCCGCACTCGCACCCATGTGTGTGTTCTCCACAGTGGCCTGGTCCAAACCTTCCCACATTTAATTACACTGAAGCACTGGCCTGTGAGCCACACACACACACACACACACACACACACACACACACACACACACACTCAGCCTCTTATCCATAGATCGTTTTTTCTTTTAAACAGCGTTTCTCAAGCACTGTACGGTCATTTACATTTACTGTTATCCAGAGTAACTTACAGTGCTGTGACAGTATACAGTCTAAGCAATGGAAGCCTAAGGGCCTTGCTCAAGGGCCCAACAGTGTGAGCAGTGGTGAGGCTCGAACCAGACACCCATACCACGGACGGACAGTGGTAGCCTAGTGGGTAGAGCTTTGGGCGATCAACTGAAAGGTTGAGAGTTTGAATCTTAGCTCTGCCATGCAGCCACTGTTGGGCCCTTGAGCGAGGCCCTTAACCCTCTCTGCTCCTTGGGCGCCATATGATGGCCGACCCCGCGATCTGACCCCAACTTCCAAACAAGCTGGGATATGCGAAGAAAGAGTTTTGTTGTACTGTACATGAGTGTATTTCTATATGACAAATACAGGCGTTCTATTCTTTATTCAATTCCTTTATTAAATTCAATTTTATTCTCTTCTATTCTTTTGTTCAATTCTATTATCTTCTATTCTTTTCTCTTTTATTCAATTTAATTCTATTCTCTTCTCTTTTATTATATTCTATTCTCCCACTTCTATTCTATTCTCATTTTTCTATTCTATTCTCTTCTCTTTTGTTCTATTCTATTCTATTTTTTAATTCTATTCTCTTCTCTTCTATTCTATTTTCTTCTATTATTTTTTTTCTTCTACTATTTTTTTCTTTTATTCTATTCTTTTTTATTCTGTTCTCTTTTATTCTATTCTCTCCACTTCTATTCTATTCTCATTTTTCTTTTCTATTCTCTTCTCTTTTGTTCTATTCTATTCTTTTTTATTCTATTCTATTCTCTTCTCTTCTTTTCTATTTTTTCAATCACTATTCCAGTACCTTAATCGCAAGGCTACAACAGTAATGGCTCAGAACATTATGAACATTATGTTCAAATAGCTCAGGACACACCGCGACCCATACCATAATAAAACGCCCACTAAAACATGAAGCGAGACAGATTGAAGCCTCCGTATATATTTGCATCCGAGCCGATTTTTCTCCGCTCTCTAAATCTCTCTGTACTGCAGAAACTTTCCCATTTGCATCAAAGTCTTTTGTTTTTTTCCCTCTTTGAAATTTGGGACGAGGATCCGGGCGGCGGGACGGATTAATGTAAATGAACAGAGATGCTCTGATTCACCAGAATGCCACCATCTTCACTTCCTCTTTCCTTCGTTCTTTCTTCCTCTCTCGCGCCGGACCCATTTCACCCTCCCGCGCCCCTGTCTGCGCTCGTCCGGCTTCTCCTCTGCGATTTGCAGGCGTCCGCGCTCCATGAGTCCCGGTGCGTCCCGGGCGTTAATCTAAAGGAAAGAGTCTCAGAAGAGTTCTGTCAGGGCGCAGACTAAGATCTCAAAACTTTGGAACTTGTCACGGTTTCACTCTGGCGTGTCGTTTATCTCTTTCTTTTGCCCCCCCTCGTCCTCCCCCCTGCTCTCTCGGTGAAACAGAACTTGCTGCTATTTTTGATCTTGTCGATGTCCTTATAAACTCAGTCTGGGACGAATAAAACGGACGGACAGAATTCTTTTATTTTACATTTCGGTGTTGCTTTGTGATTTTATAATTCTAGACTCCATGCACTGCTTTCTTCCATCACTAGCTCTCCGTTCAGGTGTGTGTGTGTGTAATTTCATCAATACAGCCCTCAAACAGTAGCGTTCTGTCCCAGCTCCGTGCAGGAGCATCAGCGGGGCAGTAAGACCCCCCATAAAAACCCCAAACGGCCCCATAATCTCTGAAACTCTAGCAGAATAATCCTGAGCTCCCCCTCCTCTCCGCCGCTTCTCTTCTCCTTCCATCCCTCCATCTCTGACAGCTCACGGCTTCTGAGGAGAATCTGAGATGCTGGCGAGGCTCGGACCGAAAGCTGGAGGTCTCTCTCTCTCTCTCTCTCTCGGGGCCTCTCTTATCTGTGGAATCTCTGCTCTGGGTGAGATGAGGTTCGAGTGGTTCGCTGGGAGATGTTCAGAGTTTCACGATGTCAGAGAGTCGCACGTTGCTCCTCATTTCAGCAAAAATACAAACTGTTACTCAGTCGATACGGCGAGAGTGGGAGACTAGTGAGTGGAGCTTTGGACTGTCAGTCGAAAGGTTGAGAGTTTGCTCTGTTGGGTTTGCTTACCAGCCCACATCCCATCCACTATTACACACGTGTGCTGCCAAGCCATGACCAGTCTCCCTGCTCCAGATCTCACTGGTCTCTGATTACCGCTCCACCAAACCAGTCGGAGGGGCGGTTAGAGAAACGTAAACACGTCTCTGTCTGATCTCTTCGAAGAATCCGGTACCTGTACCTGAGCGGTGGCCGATTTAACAAATCCTGTTCCCACAAGCGGTGAGGGGGTATTGTTAGGAAGAGACTTAGACAGGTGTGTGTGTGTGTGTGTGTGTGTGTGTGGTTTGTTTTATTCGTGGATACTGAATCACAGTCTCTTAAACGCCTGTGCTGTGCTGTGCTCTTCCACAGCTTCATACATGCTGGTGTAACCACTAACGCCCCCTGGTGCCAGACGTAGAAATACATGCGAGGAAATCTAGTTGGCGATTTGACTTTATTAATGAAACCTTTCTTGTGTGTGTGTGTGTGTGTGTGTGTGTGTGTGTGTGTGTGTGTGTGTGTGTGTGTGTGTGTGTGTGGTAAGTGAAGATTGAGCAAGTAACTCTAGATTAATCTCCGCTGATCCTCTCCCACAGGTGTGTGGCCTTAAACCGGCCCAAACCCGGGCAGCCCTCAACCCCACTGATGAATAACTGCCCCATCAACCACACACACACACACACACACATTTGTTTTAACCACCCCCCTCCCCCAAACACACGTTCTAGATGAATTGATGTCCGTCAGTTGATTTACGGTTCTGTTTCTAGCTGAGGTTTAAACGCCTCTCGTTTTAATGTCAACCAGCACTTTTAAATCGCTCTCACTTCTGCAGAGCTGCTGGAGTGTCTGACATTCTACTGCACTCACATTCAAGTGCTTCAAGTGTTTTTGATCTCTGATGTGGAATCCTCTGTCTGTCTGGGGAGGGGGGGTGTGGTGTTACACCATCAGTCTGTGTTTAGCTTACAGCACTGAGGCCTTGTGACGTCTGTCTGTCTACTCATCAGTGTGTCTTTATCCATCTGTTCATAACATGTTTATCCACCTGTCTGTCTGTATATCTGTCTATCTCTCTCTGTATTTCTTTGTACATTTTACATTTTTTACATTTTCGGCATTTAGCAGACGCCTTTATCCAAAGCGACTTACATTACAGTTACAGTCTGAGCAATTGAGGGTTAAGGGCCTCGCTCAAGGGCCCAGCAGCAGCAACCTGGCAGCGACCTTCTAAATACTAGTCCAGTACCTTAACCACTAGGCTACGGCTTTGTTCATCCATTTGTCTACACGCCCGTCTGTCTGTCTAACTTTATATTTATTTACGTTCTTTTCCTTCATCTCTTGTTTTTTTCCTTCTTTTTCATTTTTTGTGTTCTTGTTTTATTTCTTTATTTTATTTTTATAAATAAAATCTTACTCTGCTTCCTTTCATCTGTACTTTATGGCCTCGTTTCTTACTTTGCTTTTCCTTTCTTTCTATCTATCTTTTACCCTGCCCTGTCTTGCTCTCCTCCTCGCTCTCTCTCTCTCTCTCTCTCTCTCTCTCTCTCTCTCTCTCTCTCTCTCTCTCTCTCTCTCTCTCTCTCTCTCTTTTGTAGTTGTTTTTTGGCTTTTCTTTCTTTCTCGGCTTAATTGATCGTGGCTTTACGCTTCTTGACCATCTCATTGATGAGGGTCACTTTTTTTGATTAACACTCTCACCTGCACTATAAAAGCTTGACTTTGTAATTATTTCATTTTAATTGCCTGCGCTTATCGGACGTCTGATCTGTTAATGAATCCGAGCCACCTTGGAGTGGACGGAGATCCGGCGGCGGCTGCAGCGGCGAGCGGACGGCTTTTCTTCAGAACACGTCCAGTTTTCTTTTATACTAAATCATAGATCAGACCCACCAACAGATACAGATTCGGTGGAGTCGACATGAAGAGTGATTCGCTGATGATTCACTCACAAATGATTCACAGATGATTCTATATTACAGGACTGAAACACAGTGACAGAAAAAACTAATGTGGTGCAATGCAAAGGTTAAAAAATATTATTTTTTAAAACAAAAACTTTCCTGCCATTCCTCAAATGGACCGGACCCACCGCGACCCTGACCAGGATTAAGTGGTGGTAGAACAAACAAATGAATGAAGGAATGTAAAAGACAAAAGTAGAAGTGATTATGATGTACTCAGTTCCCCCGCTTGCTATGACGACCTCTGTTGCTTGACACCCGTGCTGGACGAAGTAATTGCTGAGGTTGTAGGACTCCACCGAACCACAATGAGAAACAAAAACTAATTGGTGCAATGCAAAAGGTAAAAAAACAGGAGAAATGATTGTGATATACTCAGTTCCCTTGCTCGGTCTGACGACCTCTGTCTGTTGCTTGAAACCCTTGCTGGACAAGATGAGCCAGGGCTAACACGCCTCTTCCGGCCTTACAATGCATTTGATGAGGCTGTAGTGTTTCCTGCCATTCGCCCAATTAATCAGGCCCACCGCGACCCTGACCGGGATAAAGTGGCGGTAAAAATAACAATGACGGAATGTACAAGACAACAGGAGAAACGATTATGACATACTCAATTCCCCTGTTTGCTCTCTGTGTCCTTGCTGGATGAGAAGAGCCAAAGTAGTTGCTGAGGAAAAAAAAATCCCATTATTACTTAGATAGATTAATAAATATATAAAAATGAATATAAATTCAGTTCTTCTTCGTGGGTGCTGTGATTTATTAAATAAACCCGATACGGCCCTGTGTGGAACCGCTTTAATGCTGCTGGATTGTTTTTGTAAACGTTCCACACCTTCGTGGTTCCGTGTTCGCTTTAATCAGCTCGACGCGGCCGTTCCGCAGCGGCGGGAACGCAGGCCGAGCGTTCGATTCCGCTCTCCGAGCCTCTTTGAAGGCACCGCGCCCGTGTTTATGCCGCTGCGCTCGCGCCCCCGCCGCTCCTCTCCGTCTCCCCTCTTAATGTTCCTCTTCAGCTCTCGTTTCCATAATTGGACTTTTTAATTGGAACGACGGAGTTGAAACCGAAGGGCTGCGAGTGCAATTTCATGGCCAAAGCAACTGGAAACATTAAGAGGGGACGGACACGCGGCCGCAGGTTAGCACAAATTAGGCTTCAGATTGAAGGTGCGAATAAATACATGAGAGCTGGAGTGGAGCAGAAGCAGGTACCGGGCGAGCGGCTGGACGGAGACGGGATGCTGCGTTCTATTTTACGTTGGACTGTAAATGAGAAACTGGGCTACAGATTACTGACCGTGTATTCAATCACGGAACGGACCCGGACAGCGCTCCACCAGGGAATCGAACCCAGGACCTTCTTGCTGTGAGGTGACAGTGCTACCCACCGAGCCGCTGTTTCGCCCACTTGGCTTTTTACAAGCCCAATTCCAAAAAAGTTGGGACAGATTTACTTACAAACGATTCACTTACAAACGATTCACTCACAAACGATTCACTCACAAATGATTCTTTATTACAGGACTGCTCTTCAAAGCGATCACTGTAAAACTGCTGATGACAAAATGATTTTTTTTGGATGTGCAAAGCTACAGCTGCAAAGTTTCAGCCTTTATGCATGTTATGTATCATGGACCTTTAGTCATATTATGGACTGTAGATGGGGAAAGCCTTAAATTCCTTATAATTGTGGGTGTAGAAATGTTCTTAAACTGCTAAAGTACTTGTTCACTCTGTTTTTGAGCCGAATAGGTGTTGAGTTTCTAAAAAAATTCAGCTTTATTGGTGTAATATGTTGCTGCCTTTTTTCATTCATTTATTTATTCATTCATTCACACAGCACAGGACTTAACTCCCTCTTCTCTGTCTCTGTCGACACGTTAATGACTTTCTGCTTTTCCTCGGCTCTTGTTTCTGGCCCGGGTTGAAACGCCGGGTCGTGTACGAGCTGCTGATGAACACGAGTTTCACTCTAATAGTAATAGACTCCGTGCTGTTTGCTGGGCCGGACTGTAATCCTGGCCTCTAGCATCCCAACACTGGCATGATTTTATGTATATATTATTATTATTATTATTATTACTCCGCTGTACCTGGGTCGCTCAGGGCGAGACGTCGCTCAGTTTGATAAGTTTATACATGGCATGAAATTTCCCCCGTCGTGTTTGTTTTCGGGAGCTTTACGGGGTTCGTGTTTGGTAAAATGTTTGCTGTTTCTAAATGCTAAATTTAGCCTGACGTGGAACAGGTGAAGGTCAAAATCAACCTGCTGCTCTTTACTGATTATAAACACCATGTGGACAAAAGTATCATCCTGTGCACAAAGGAGGATCTATAAAGGAAACTCCAGTCCATCCCTGGCTGGTAAAATTGACATTTTTACATTTACATTTATATTTTTGGCATTTAGCAGACACTGCAGTTACAGTATACAGTCTGAGCAGTTGAGGGGTCAAGGGCCCAACAGTAGCAACCTGGCAGTGGTAGGGCTTGAACCAGAGTACTAGTTTAGTACCTTAACCATGAGGCTACGGCTTGCCCTACAGTCTAAGTCTGTGGTCAGCGTGGATCTGGTATATGAGGAGAATTTAGATTTGTAGGGCTTGCTTTATAAATGTGCCGCTGGCACGTTACTGACCGCCTGAGAAGCTGAACTGTTCCGTAAACTTGATGCTTTTAAAGTACAGAGGAACCTCAATTTAACGACTAGAAGCAAAGCACTGGTCCAAAACAGCGAGGTCTTTTTCCCCAGGGGTGCGTAAATGTACGAAAACGCAGCACTAAGGTCAACAACAGTGCCAAACGTGCACAAATGATCGACTGTAAAATGAACAACGCAAATAGATGCGCGAATATGTCATACATACCCGTAAAACACAGAAAAAGGCGAGAACGAAGCGAGCCTCCCGACAAAACAAGCCCATCACTACTAATGTAAACAGAGACAAGCGCTGCCTAGAGGACATATACTGAACTGTTTTTTACTGGTCTGGTTAAACAATCGGACCGGACGTTCAGGTTTCCCAGATTTTGTCCGTTAAAGCCAAAGTCCGAAATCCGTCAAATGGAGGTTCCTCTGTATAATAACTGTGGGAATTTGTGCCCGTTCAGTTAAAAGAGCGCTTGTGCAACTGGGCACTTATGTTGATGTTCCAGTTCATTCCAAAGCGGTTCAGGGTTCTTTTATAGATCTTGTGCACAGGAAAGGGCCTTCCCTAAACTGTTGGGTTGGAAAGGTGGAAGCATTTTTCCTTTATATCATTTATGTGGATTTTAGCTGAATCCCAAAACGGTTAAATCGAGGTTCGTCTGTATGTGGACACCCACCCTAATTATCGATTACATCCACACTTATTGCTTCATTTTAGGTTATTAATTATATCCTTACATGGCTGTAGTAACAGTTTAGGGAAGGTCTTTTCCTGATACATCACATAATTAACAGCTACTAATGACAATCGGTTATAAGGTCAAACACCGCGATTGTCTGATGCAGCTCAAACATCTGAAAACATGCCTGCTTTGACACCATTTGGCCACTAGGGTGCCTGGACATGCCCTGACCCATCAGCGCTCTTTATTTCTCCTGGTGTCTGAATTGCTTGTGTAGTAGCACATTCTGACCAAAGGGGGGCGTTGTTAATCTGTTCTATACACGCAGTGCACTGAAATCTGGGATTTTGCATCTGTGTTAAGGGCCCAAGCTGTGACACACACACACACACACACACACACACACACACACACACACACACACTTCTGTTCACTCAGGTTGTGCTGTTGTGCTTCAGTGTTAGATTTGTTGATATTTTGATGAAGGATCGATCTGATCTGAGCTGATCTGAGCTGAGCGGATCGTCGAGCTCTCCCGAATTTGAATCCCGCGGGTGTGTGACGGCGTGTTCGCCTCTCTAACAGGATTAGATCGGAGCGAGGCCTCTCCGGCTGAGCCCTCTGATTCGAGATTTCTCCGGATCTCGCCGATCCCGTTTTCCGCCCGGTTCTCGTCGTCCAGCTCGATAAAACTTCAAACGCGGTTATAATAATGATTAATAATGCTGTGGCATTCGGTACGGTCTGGGTAAATCTACCTGCTGCAGCTCATCCATTGTTAAACATTTGATGATCATGGGAGAGTGGGAGCCTAGTGGGTAGAGCGTTGGGCTGTCAATTGAATGGCTGAGAGTTCAATTCCCAGCTCTGCTATGCAGCCACTGTTGGGCCCTTGAGCAAGGCCCTTAACCTTCTCGGCTCCAGGGGTGACAGTCTCAATTATATGTGGTATATGTATATATGTACAGTATATATGAGTTCTATATAGGCGTTCTATTATATTCTATTAGGGCAGTTGTAGATACGGTTAAAGTACTGGACTAGTAAGCAGAAGGTCGCTGGTTCAAGCCCCACCACTGCCAGTTTGCCACTGTTGGGCCCTTGAGCAAGGCAGTTGCGACTATATATGGTATATGTATATACTGTATGTTTACAGTGTATATGACAAATAAAGGTGTTCTGTTCTATTCTGCTCTATTAGGGCAGTTGTAGGTACGGTTAAGGTAGTGGACTAGTAAGCAGAAGGTTGCTGGTTCAAGCCCCACCACTGCCAGGTTGCCACTGTCGGGCCCTTGAGCAAGACCTTTAACTCTCTCGGCTCCAGGGGCGACAGTTGCCACTGTTAAATGTATATATTACAAATAAAGGCATTCTATTCTATAAGGGCAGTTGTAGCCGAGCGGTTAAAGTACTGGACTAATAAGCAGAAGGTCGCTGGTTCAAATCCCACCACTGCCAAGTTGCCACTGTTGGGCCCTTCAGCAAGACCTTTAACCTTCTCGGCTCCAGGGGCGACAGTTGCGACTATATGTGGTATACGTACAGTATATATGAGTTCTATAAAGGCGTTCTATTATATTCTATTAGGCCGGTTGTATCAAACTGTTAAGATAGTGGACTAGTAAGCAGAAGGTTGCTGGTTCAAGCCCCACCACTGCCAGGATGCCAATGTTGGGCCCTTAAGCAAGGCCCTTAACTCTCAATTGCTCAGACTGTATACTGTTTGTATAAAAGCGTCTGCTAATTCCCGGTTTGGTAAGGTATCTAAGAATTTAGACGTGCCCTCTTCACCAGGTTTCCACACAGACCCATAATAATATAATTCGCTGATTGTCCTTGTGTGTGTCTCTACAGGACAGTCCGGTTCCCAGTCCAGTTCTGGGCGGGAGGCCGAACGCCAGCCAGTCTCTCCTAGCCTGGTGTCGAGAGGTGACCAAGAACTACCGCGGCGTGAAGATCACCAACTTCACCACCTCGTGGAGGAACGGCCTGGCCTTCTGCGCCCTGCTGCACCACTTCAGACCCGACCTCATGTGAGCCTCACACCTCACCGCGTCACACGAACGTACCCGCTTAGTACCGGTATAGAGACGCCGCCATCCGACCGACCATCCCTCACACAGCCAGTTTAGAATCCAGAGCTCCACCTGTCCGCACCGCATATATAAAAATAATTAAATAACTTATGTGAGCGCCCCCTTGTGGAGGCTTTATGTAACATCTTAAACTGTAAACCACAGCGGGACCAGATTGTACAATCATGGACAAAAAGTAAAACATAACCCTGGGCTAGCATGTTAGGCAGCTGCGTCACGTGAGCGTAGAATCACGTTATATGCTCGGGCGGCACGGTGGCTCGGTGGGTAGCACCATCGCCTCACAGCATGAAGGTCCTGGGTTCGATCCCCAGGCGGGGCGGTCCGGGTCCTTTCTGTGTGGAGTTTGCATGTTCTCCCCGTGTCTGTGTGGGTTTCCTCCGGGAGCTCTGGTTTCCTCACCACATAGGTGAATGTGTGTGTATGTGATGGACTGGCGCCCCGTCCAGGGTGTTACTGTGTGCCTTGCGCCCATTGAGAAGCTGGGATAGGCTCCAGCACCCCCCCACCGTGACTCTGATTGGATAAGCGGTTAAGACAGTAAGTGAGTGAGTGTTCCCGCTCGACCACATGCAAGAGGCAGGAGCCTTATTGCATAGTGTCAGATCCCAAAAAGCCCATCTGACCCCCCCCCCAGACACGTCCAGTTGGGTATCACCGCTGAGATTTGGACCTCCGTGTGCCACCCGATGGCACAGAATCTGCACTTTCTGGTCCTACGTGTTCCGTACAGGGAGGTAATTAATGCCAAACGACGCGGCGCCTTTTATCATCCTCGCTCGCGGCAACTTGCGAGTGTTTAATGAGAGCAATGCGGCGGCGGAACGAATTAGCTGACTGGTCCTGATCGCACCCTCTCGTTAATTACGCGCACGTATTACAGATAAACACTCGCCCGCGCGTATTTGTGGGCGGATTCGCGAATGCTCATCAATCTAACAGAGGGATTACATTTCTCTTTCTCGTTCACACACACACACACGCGCCGCTATACGTACGTACATACATACACACACCTTCTCGTCTGAAATGGCACGTACAGGCGGGAGCGGGGCGAGCGTAATCCCTCGGTTGAATTTGTGCGCGTTTGCCAATCCGCTCTCATCAGCACGGCACTCGAATCCGCTTTAATTACAAAGTTTACACAAGCAGAGTCGACGCTCCCCTCAGCTGGAGCGGAGGCTGCGGCGCGCTCGCTCAGAGGTGCGTCTGAGAGCAGCCCGGGAGGAACCGCGGCGGAACACGAGCACCTTTAGTACGCCTACACCAACAACGGAGGCGATCCCTCATAACTGGTGTAATTACGACCTCTGCTGGCTGATCGACGGCGCTGCACAGAGACGAGGGATCATGTGATCAGGGTGTGTCTCTCCGTACACAAGGCTGATCGGCGTATGAAGGTGAAAAGATGCAGTCGGGTACTACACACGTGTCGGAGGGGGCGTGTGTCAGTCACGGCTCTCCTCAGTCAGAGCAGAGGGGAACGGTAATGTCATCGGGTAATTGGATACGACTCAATTGCGGGGAAAATGCAAAAAAATATCATCACAGAAGACTCAATAGGTGACCACCCTCCTTCCCTTAGACATAGCCAATAATTTTTTCAATCTGGATGGAAAGCCGTAAATAGCAGAAGAACCTACACCAAGCAGAGACATAAACGGACCCTGCTGGGAGATATAATAATAATAATAATAATAATACATTTTATTTATATAGCGCTTTTCAAGATACTCAAAGACGCTTTACATAAGACAAATAATCAAAACAAATACGTACATACACCATACAAATCAAATCATAGTACAAAATCAAAATAGTACATCAACATCAAGAATAATTAAGATAAAAACAAAGAGAGCAGCATAAGACAGTTCATTAAAAATTAGCTAAATTATGAAAGAGAACAACAAATATAGAACAATTTCTTAAAATTAGACAGAAACAGGACAGATTCACATGCAATCAGGAAACTGAAAACTTTACAAGTTTTAGGATCTAGGACTTCACATTTCTGTCGTGATCTAAGTATAAAAACTATTAAAAAGAATAGCAAAAATAAAAGCATTTATTTCGTGTTGTTACAAGTTAAATGCCATATTGAATAGATGAGTTTTGAGAAGTGACTTGAATTTGGACAGGTCAGGACAATCTCGTAGGTGTTTGGGGAGATACAGTTCTATCCTGGACTAGCAATCAGAAGGTTGCTGGTTCGACCCCCACCACTGCCAGGTTGCCACTGTTTGGCCCTTAAACCGCAATTTCTTACATTGTACTCTGTCACAGCTGTAAGTCACTTT